>NC_053162.1:97791342-97981342 GCF_016835505.1 Polypterus senegalus
CAGCTGTGCTTGTGCTATCTCAGGCGATCTCGCGATGTCTATGGCCTTATTTAATGTTAGCTCAGACCTGGCATACCAGCAATTTAAACTCTGTTACAAAGTGATCAAAGGTCTCGTTTAAACCCTGCGTCTTCTCATTAAGCTTGTATCTTGCGAATATCGTATGCGTAGTGGGCATGACAAATGCCAGCGGCAGCCTGTCTATGAACATAATTTAAACTTTAGGTTAACACCGTGCTTTGCTTCCAAAGTAGCTGCACTCATGCATATGCTTTTATGCGTCACTTGCTTCATATTCTTTTGCTGCCTTCTCAATTGTGTAATGCGTTTTTTTTTTCAGCGCTTTTTGGAGCTCTTCCTTGTTCTCTATGTACTTGCGTCCCGCATCATCACGCCTCCCACGTAACTCCGCCTCACACGGCGACCGAGCCGCCGGCTATGGCCATATATATGGTCGAAAGTAGGTTCCAGTTATGACCGTTACACATAGAATTTAGAAGTGAAGCCTGCTTAACTTTTGTAAGTAAGCTGTAAGGAATGAGCCTGCCAAATTTCAGCCTTCTACCTACACGGGAAGTTGGAGAATTAGTGATGAGTCAGTGAGTCAGTCAGTCAGTCAGTGAGGGCTTTGCCTTTTATTACTATAGATATACACATATATATATATACATATACATATACATATATATGTGTGTGTATATATATATGTATGTATGTGTGTATATATATGTATGTATGTGTGTATATGTATGTATGTATGTATGTGTGTGTGTATATATATGTATGTATGTATGTGTGTGTGTATATATATGTAGATATGTATATATATGTGTAGATATGTATATATATATATGTATGTGTATATATGTAGATTTGTATATATATATATATATGTGACAGCAACACTCATAACAGTGACAAAACAATTACATTGACAATCATGTTACGTTATTTTTAAAAGTTTCCTTTTCTTTTTCATTACTACTTTAACACACTACTTCTCATATTTTGCTAGTATTTAATAAACCTTTTCGTTGCCATCTATTTTTCAAACCTTTTGTTCACATGTCCAGAAACTACTAATTCAGTTTTATTTCCTAAAGTTATGTTCAAGCTTCATGTTTTATCCATCCATTTTCCAACCTGCTGAATCAGAACAAAGGGTCTGCTGGAGCCAATCCCAGCCAACACAGGAACTAATCCCAGGCAGGGTGCCAACCCACCGCAGGACACACACACAAACACACCCAGGCCAATTTAGAATCGCCAATCCACCTAGCCTGCATGTTTTTGGACTGTGGGAGGAAACCGGAGCACCCAGAGGAAACCCACACAGACACGGGAAGAACAAGCAAACTCCACGCAGGGAGGACCCAGGAAGCGAACCCGAGTCTCCTAACTGCGAGGCAGCAGCACTACCACTGCGCCACCGTGACTATTTGATAGATAGTAATTTATCAATAATTTGAAAGTTCTGGTTTTAATAATGGTTTAGTTGCTCACTTATTCATGCACATTTCTGACAGAGGATGGCTAGTGTTTTCACAAGTAATGTTAATCACACTGCAAAAATGCATATGCAAAAAAAAAAACTAGACAAACTTTAAATGAGAGTTGTTTTGCTTTTATTTAGCAAAGAAATCTGCCAATGGGGTAAGCAAAATTTACTTGACAAGATTGCTTAAAGTAAGCTAAATAATCGTAAATACAAATTTTTTGATAAGTCAATAATTGCTACAATAAGGAAAATAAGATTTAAAGTCATGATATAAATAGATTTCATTTTTTGCAGTGTATAGATATATGGGCAAATTTTAACACTTAGTTGCTTGTGTCTGCATACCATATTTTGTTGTTCAGGCAAAGATTAACACTCTTAAGTGAATACACTTGAGTTACCACTGTTATTGTTAACTTGATTTTGTGTGGTGTGCAGTGGACTGACACTATATCCGGGGTTGGTGCCTGCTTTTTGTCTGAGGCTCCCATGAAATTTTTTGGCCTCGTACAGCCCTGAACTGGATTCACATCTTCAGTGTTAGCATCCATTTAAAAAGAGTTTCACTATATTGATACAGGCCCTAGAAAGTGTTATATGAGCCTGTATATCATTTAGCATAGAAGTGTATTTAAGTAAGAGGAAAAAGGTGTAACATTTGTAGATCACACTTACTTTTTGGTGTTTCACGTCCATAATGATTATTTTTCTAATTTCTGACTAGGCAGTTTCACTTTATTTTTAGAAGAAATGTTGAATTATTTTGTACATATATTGCAAATAAAAACTTGAAATTCAGTCCACTACTCGCAAATAACAAATTATCACTGACAAGCGTTAACTAGATATGGGGATACTGAATATCAATTTAAATTTGATATACCCCAGTTTGAATGATTTTTTTTTTTTCTCTTTTGCTTCAAGAGCCCTCATCTCTTTACTCAATTATCTCCTCCTAATCTTGATGAAACAAGAAAACAGAAAAACAACAGCTGGTGCCAGAAGTGGGACTGGAGTTAGTGAACAAATTACAGTATAGGAAGAAAGAGAAAGTTACCATTGTAACTTTGTAAGTTGAGCATGGATGAATCTGCGTCTGCTGTATAAGAGATCTTTGAATTTTAAGGATTCTACAGTCAGGTCTGGTTCATGACTGCAGCATCATCTTGAGTTTGTTTTGAATCAAATGTACTGTCAAAAGTACAAGAATGAATGAGAGCAGATGCCAGCCACAGCAATGCAGCCACTGAGCACATATAAGCAAGAGGAGGGAATGAAAACAGAAGACATAACAGAAGAAAGCACAAATCAGTAAAAGCCTGGCATAAAATGTGGTCATGGTAAACTGATTTTTTAAAATTATTTTACATTAAAAACAGACTGTTTATATTGCTTTATCAGCTATAAAACCCAGAAATATTATTTTGTTCTGAATATGTTTTATACAAAATACCTTTCTTTAGAATGTGTTAAGGAAAAGTATGTCTTAATGAAACACCTTTGTTTTTAGAAGCATCATTCCTTTAACCTTTGTATGTATGTATATATATATATATATATATATATATATATATATATATATATATATATATATATATTTAAAGAACAATAAGTAATTTGGCAAGTGTACATAATGTACATACAGTAGATTTCTTAAAAGTATTCTGCTTTATATTAACTTACTCAATTTTCCTTTCTTTATATTTTGAATATTCTTTATTCTCTGTTAAACCATTTCTAATGAACAAGGGAGGATAGGTCAGGAAATGCATTTACTGTAAATAATACAAAGTCCATCAAGGAGGAATAAATCAGAAAAGAATTAAGTATTGATAAATTGAAGGGTAGCACTTTCAGAATGCAGTGAAGACAAGGTGAATCTTCATTTTGGGTTTAAATATTAGAAATAAAAGAGCTTCATTTACAATTTTCGGAAAAGAGGACACCACTAAACCTGAAACACTATTTGCTGAAAGTATTGAGAAGCTGACGTCTGAAGACTTGTCTAAATTTGAGAATTTGTAAATACACTGTTACAATGCAATAAATGTTGCTTATGTGAAAAATGTTTCTTGTGTTTAAATTCTTATAAATGTATGAATAAATGAAAACAGTTCCAGTTCAGGGTCCTGGTGGACCAGAGTCTATCCCACCAGCGCTGGGTGCAAGGCAGGAACCATCAAAGTACAGGGTGTCAGTCTTTCACAGGGCCCACTCACACACACACAACACACCCTTTCTTGTTCACACTCACTTTCAGCCAGTTTTAAAGTAGCCAGTTAACCTAATCTGCATATCTTTGGTATACAAGATGAAAAATATAATACAAAATGAATCATATCATTTAGTAAAATTGTAAGAAGTAAACAGTAATGCTGAAACAAGTAAAAGATGGTGTTTTAGTTGTGAAGAGTTAATAGATTTGTATGGAAGCTGTTGTGCTGTGAGGCACCTATCATGCAAGCTATTGACCCTCAGAAACTTGTCTTCTGATTGGGTTGTGACTTTGGGTCTGCCAGATCTCTTCCTTTTAGAGTTTCTTCCAGTTTTCAATTGCCTTTGGATTGTGTAGGATATTGCACTCACTGACACTTTGCTTTTGTTTTGTAATTTCTCTAAATGAAAAGCCCTACATTTCTAAGGGTAATAATGCTATATTTCATTTCATTTGTTAATTGCCATATTCTTGCACGTTATCACTGGAATATTGCCCAAGTAGTGGTGCTACAACACAGTCTGTTCCAACTTAGTTAGGACACCTGTGCAAATTGTTTGCTTCAACTTGCAAGGCTTTATTTACTTCAATTGCTGCAGAACATCTGTAGGTTGTAACATGTTAGCTGTTCCCTGAAGAAGGCCCATTTGTAATATTCTGAAATTTCCGTTTTTTCGGTTTTTGCCAACCTACATTTTTGGCAGTTTACTGCTTACCTTTTCCTCATTTTAGGTCATTCATTGCATTTCAACTGATTAAATTTGAAGAGAAACTGGAAAATCTAATGCTCTTAAAACTTTTGACCGGTAATATACTGTATATACTTTATTAAGTACACCTGTTCAACTGCTTGTTAACACAAATATCTAATCAGCCAATCACATGACAGCAACTCAATACGTTTAGGAATGTTGACAACCTGCTGAAGTTCAAATTAAGCATCAGAATGCAGAAGGAAAGGTGATTTAAGTGACTTTGAATGTGGCGTGGTTGTTGCTGCCAGACAGGCTTTTCTGAGTATTTCAGAAACTGCTTATCTCTGGGATTTCCATGCACAGCCATCTCCAGGGTTTACAAAAAATGGTCTGAAAAAGAGAAAATATCCAGTAAGTGGCAGTTCTCTGGGTGAAAATGCCTTATAAATGCCAGAGATCAGAGGAGAATGACCAGGCAGGTTTGAGCTGATAGAAAGACAACAGTAACTCAAAATAACCATTTGTTACAACAGAGGTATGCAGAGCATCTCTGAACACACATCACATTGAAATTGAAGCCAGATGGGCTACAGCAGCAGAAGACCACACTGGATACCACTGCTGTCAGCTAAGAGCAGGCAACTGACGCTACATTTAGCACGGGCTCACCAAAATTAGAGAACAGGATTAGAAAAATATTCCCTGGTCTGATGAGTCTCAATTTCTGCTGCAGCATTCGGATGTTTGGGTCAGACGTTGGCATCAAAAACATGAAAGCATGGATCCATCCTTCCTTGTATCAACAGTTCAGGCTGGTGGTGGTGTAATGGTGTAGAGGATATTTCCTTGGCATACTTTGGGCCTCTTAGTACCAATTCAGCATCTTTTAAATGCAGCAGCCTACCTGAGTACTGTTGCCGACCATGTTGATCCCTTTATGACCACAGTGTACCTATCTTCTGATGGCTACTTTCTTCAGAATAATGTGCCATATCACAAAGCTCAAATCATTTCAAACTGGTTTCTTGAACATGACAATGAGTTCACTGTATTCAAATCGCCCCACAGTCTCCTGATCTCAAACCAGTAGAGCACCTTTGTGATGTGATGGAACTGGAGAATCGCATCTGGATGTGCAGCCGACAAATCTGCAGAAACTCTTTGATGCTAACATGTCATTATGGACGAAAATCTAAAAATTGGGGCAGTTCTGGAGACAAAAGGATATCGGACCCAGTAGCAGCAACGTGTACATAATAAAGTGGCAGGTGAGTGTATGTGTGTGTATATGTATGTATATATATATATATAAATGAGGGCCATTAACAGACATGTGGACATAAACCCAGCATTTGCAAACTTAAGAAGAACATATTCATAATAAATAAAACTTTACGACCAATACTCCTCGCAACCCCCACCTCATTAATCCACACACACACACACCCCCACCGACTTATTTTGCTATATATTGCCTTTGATTCTTGTATGTCTAAGCATTATCCTCTGATGAAGGCTCCTGGCAGGGGCTGAAAGCTCAGGAATAAAAACTACTTTATGATACGTGATTCATTTTCTCCCTTTGTGGATCTCCAGCTACAAATATATATAAATATTTCTATATACACACACATACATATATATATAATATATATATATATACACATATATATACACACTATATATATATAAAAAAGCAAACAAATAATAACTATAATAAACTAGTTATCCTTAAAAAGAGAATGTGAAAAATACATTCAAGTTAAAATGTTAAGCAAAAAATAATATTAAGTGTATAATTAATAAAATATGCTGAAATCCGAGAATTACATAACAGGACATTGTCAGACATACCTAATCCAATACAGAGATGTGGGAATGCAGAGCCTACGCTGGGACCAATGAGCATAGGAGAGAACAGGGATGCAATAAGTACTTTTTCTCTTAAGCCGATGTCGCATTAAGCAACTTCCAGTCATATAGTATATGAGACTTGCTGACTGCAGTTACTAATCATATTGCTGGACAGTGACAATCTAAATGAATGAAACTCACTCGGCATGTCATCATACAAAACTGTATGGCAAATTTCCAGCACAGTCGAGCTTGTCCCTTTTTCTCAACGCCAGTAGTGTGCTGCCTTATGGAGCCGGTGCTTTATGAAATGTTAACAGGTACTGCGAGTTCAGACGTAATCTCTGCCCCTTTTTTATTTTTTTCCTTTTTTTTCTTTCTGATGTGGAACGTAAAACATGACACATCAAAACAGATCAGCCTCTCTTCTATTTGCAGAGTCCAAATCACCTGTGTTCTTTATTCCACACTGCTGGATTTTATGCATTTTACTTTACTTCCAGGTGGGCATTCATTGGTTGTCAGCTGTCATGCACACACAGCCCACTACTACAACTTAAGACAGAGTGTGCAGTGGCCTTTGACTCTAATAAGATTATGTAAATAAAGCCTATGTCTGAAAATGACCTGACCTTAACCTGTTGAATGTAATCCAGGGTTACAGAACATTTCACTTATCCAGGTATCACAATTACTAGGCCATTGCTTGATGTGCTCGCACACACTTACTGAGCCAATTCAGAGCTGCCAGTTAAGCTGTCATGTAAGTCTGTGGAATGTGAGTGAAAAGAGCACACAGACGTGGGGAGAATTCAAACATAAGTGGCTGCATCTGCAAATTACCTTCACCGACGATCACAGAATCTTTCTGTCTATACTAAATTTTATACTAGAAATTTTTTACCTGTAATATAAGTAATACTGTATATACAATGTATTTTTTGTCAGCACAAAGTGTTTGCTCACCGATTTTGCTGAAATAACAAAAATGTCCACATGTCTAATAGATCTGCATGCCTCACTGTGTAGCTCCTTAAGGAGTAGATAACTTTTAATGATGGGTGAAAAGGACGGCAGTTAAAACATTCCAGCCCCCCAGGACTGGGTTTCCATTAGCGCTGCTGGGTCATTATCTTTCCTCTAAGTAAGCACAGACACATGTATATGAGAAGGTAGCAAATGGGGAAGGAAAATCTTTGGGCATTTTTGACCCAAAGAACAAGATATTCCTGGTGAGAGTAAGGCCTTGTACCCAGGTATTTTTTAAAATGTAGATTTATTTGTATGCGTTTTGGCCTTTCGTTCCACACAAACACAAACTGCTCTTTAGGTCCCTGAAAGTGGACCTTTTGAAAAACTCCTGCCAGAATGAAGATGTTTAAAAACTCTTATCTTCCCTGTTTATGTGTAGAGTGTGCGCCTGTATCTTCTTTGCTTGACATCAAAGTATACACCATTATCTGTTTTGTTTACATGAGGCAATCTTGTGCAAGGGCAGCACGGTGGCGCAATGGTAGCGCTGCTGCCTCACTGGAGATCTGAGTTCGCTTCCCAGGTCTTCCCTGCGTGGAGTTTCCATGTTCTCCCTGTGTCTGCGTGGGTTTCCTCCCACAGTCCAAAGACATGCAGGTTAGGTGCATTGGCGATCCTAAATTGTCCCTAGTGGGTGTTTGTGGATGTGTGTGCCCTGCAGTGGGCTGGAGTTTGTTTCCTGCCTTGCTCCCTGTGTTGGCAGGGACTGGCTCCAGCAAACCCCAGTGACCCTGTAGTTAGGATGTAGCAGGTTGGATAATGGATGGATGAATTTTGTGCAATGGCAGCCGTAGCTAAAGTAATGCCGGTGTTAACGGGATTATTAAAATGTTTATATTTAAACGTGCAATTACTTTCTCTGGTATATCGAACACTCCACCGACACAGACCCAGCCGCCAACATCACTGGTTTTGGATGAGACCTGGTCGGACCTCTTGTTGGTGGGATAACTTTGAGATCAAAGTGGTAGTTGCTGAAGAATGGCGAGAGAATTTTCGTTTGTCAAGGTCATCGCTGTCGTCTTTTAGTGAACTGCTTCGCCCGCGCATCAAAGGAAAGACAGCTGTAACAAATGGCCTGTCATTGTTCTCAAAACAGTTGCCTGCACACTCTCCTATTTAGCAGACGAGGGGAGTTTAAGCAAGACTGCAAGTGCTTTGGATTGTCAAGACAGGTCCTTCTAAAATAGTAAGGCATGTGTGTGAGGCAATTACAGTCCACTTGGGCCCTGTGTATGTACATAGCAGGATTTCACCAGGACTCGTGCAGAAATAAACCAGCCATCCACAAATTCCATAGATTATTTCAACAGAAAGGGGAGGTTTACTCAGCATAGAAGCCCCCTGTGATTACAACTGTTCATTTATTGACGTCGTAGTGAAATGGCCGGGTAGTGTTCATTACACCCGTATTTTCACAAATTCCATGCTGAAAACACATTTGAAAAAAAAAGGCTGATGGACATTAAATGACATTCTCTTTGTTATCTATGCCTGTTTCGTGCTCTTGACAGCAGATTTTTGCATTTTCATGTGGACGGAGATTTTCTAAAAAAGCAGCGCGCATGTGGACAGGATTTTTTTTTTAGTAGTAGTAGAAAAACTGGTTTAAAAAATATCCAGTGTGACAGACGGCTGGGGCACTTTCCGATCCGGGATGCCACCATAATAGAAGGACAGGGGAGCAGACATATACAGGACACTTAAGAGAGCGCTAGATGGCAGTCCCCCTTTATCACAGCAGCGCCACATTTTCCCACAGGACATCATAGAAATTGGAGTTCTGTAACTCGGCCCTGTTGGGGGCCACCAGGGGAAGCTGCAGAGTCCTACTTTGTGGGGCTTTCACCACACCTGCAAGTGCTTCCAGACCTTACTAACAAGCCACCTGGAGTACTCTCAGGTTCAGCATAAAAGAAACTGCCTGCCTTCATTCGGGGAGCCAGAGTTGGGAGGGAGAGGAAGACGCTTTTTGTCAGAGGAAGAGTGAAGACAGAAGAAGAGAGAGAGGAAGAGAAGAAAAGTGCTTTATTGTTGTGACTGTTTTTTTTAAACTATGCTATGAAACGATTTGGGAAGTGTTTCACACTGGATAAAAGCTAGTTGGTTGTGCCTGTGTTGGGCTTGGGCGGCTGGTGTGCCCCCTGGTGGCAACACTGGGTGTTTGTGGATTAGGCCTAAGACAAACCCCGGATAGCCATTTCAAAGTCTCCTTTCACATCAGCCTGGATTTGTGTTATTATTAGATGGGAGTCACTCAGTCTTTGCCTGACATATACAGAAAAATGGTGTCTATGAATTTATTTCTTGTTCACATTTTTTTCTAGATGATAAATGTCAGAGATTACACATGACAGGGTAAACTGAATTATGCAATGCTGTTTGAATAATTAGCAATCTGCTCTTGGATGTTAAAAGGGGCTTCAATAAACATGCCACGTTGTACTCATTTACAAGTTGCAGCTGTCTGTAATGAACCAGATTTCCTCTGCTAGGCCTCACCACATAAAACTGACACTACAGTCTGTTACAAATGGAGGAGGCACAGCAGAAGTGGACTGAGATCTCAGAATATAAATAAATACAGCTTTGCATTAGGGAGATGGAGACGAGTCACATGCAATTTGGGGTTGTGAGAATGTGTTAAAAATGTTACAAGGGCCACCAGTTCAGTTAGTTTGACAGTGAGCTGCTACATGCAGCCGAGTTGTAAAGGACAGTTTATTACAATAATGGAAACAGTGCCTAAATGTAACAGCTTAGCATGTCATTCTTTTGTTTTGATAGGGAAATGAAGTGGATGTTACCGTAAAGTAGTTTGGACTGTAAAGTAGCATGCTATGGCACTGCAGTGGGCACATGGAATAAGTGGGTCTCCTTAGTCATTCCCCACCACAGCAAATATAAGAACTCTCAGGACATACTGCAGCTCTACACAGTTGGTTTTGTGTCATTCATCACATTATCCACATAGTCAAGTAAAAGTCAATTTAGTTTCCAAGAGTTTCTTAAAGCCGAGGCCAGAGGTGGACATTAAATATGGATGTGAGATACTAAGTGCTTGACTAGAGGGAGAATTGTAGAAAGAAGTACAGAAGGTAAGATGGCTAAAGAGTCAGGACAGTTAGGTTTTAAAAAGTGTTTTTCTCTTACAAGACATGATTTTAAGGAAAGATATACATGGGAATATGGGGGTCTTTATTTCTGGAACATTTCTGTTACTGAGCTGCCATTTTATGAGTCCCATTACCGACATGCTGCTCCCCATTTCCGTAGAACTACATCAACATGACCCCTTAAATACCGAAGTGAGGATTCATTTGTATCATTGATTTGGATTTGTTTTACCAATTCCACTTTTTTCTGGATTCATCTCCTGCTTCTCTTCCAGGCTTCAGACAGAATAGCAGGGACCCGTAAAGTACAAGAAGGCAATGAAAGGCAGTCAATTTGTTGTTTATTTTGTGCTTATGCAACTCATTTTAGTTAGCCATTTCCTTGTGTGCTTTCTTTTCAATAAAACATATCTCTTTGTATATTAAAATATGACTTCCTTGACCTTCATTATGGGTTTGAGGATGTTTTAAGAGCTCCTTTAGCTTGCTATACACAGAATGAACCCACAATCCAGAGCAATGCATCCAACACTGATTGCTACACACAGTATATGTCTTTTCAGTTGTTTTTTTTTTAACTATAAGCACTGCTATATTGCAGACAAAGCATTTGACTGACACAAGAAAGAAGCCATCTCATTGGACTTTCATTGCAGAATAAAACGCTAACAAGCCACTTTGACGTGCATTTTGGGAAGTCATAAGCAGCTTACATCCATCCATCCATTATCCAACCTGTTATATCCTAACTACAGGGTCACGGGGGTCTGCTAGAGCCAATCCCAGCCAACACAGGGTGCAAGGCAGGAAACAAACCCTGGGTAGGAAGTCAGCCCACCGCAGCAGTTTACAGAATATCATTACTAAAACAAGACTGCATTTCTGAAGAGTTAATAAAAATGCAATTTAAAAGGCAGTGCCAAACAAAACAATCAGTGGCACAACACCAGAGTTGGATTATGTTTTCTAGTTGAAGATCAGAGCTGCCTGTCCGCCAACTTCTACTGATAATATCACGACTCCACTTCATATCTTCAGAGTAGAATCTCATTTCTTCAAAGCACTGTTTTCTGTTCTTACTTTTAACCCTGGAATTTATTTCCAATTAAGGTTCTTTGATGTTTAACTGGTGTCATTAAGTATATAATATCATCCAGAAGAAGGCTCATTGTTCAAACGCACAAAGAACACGCTTATCTTGCATATTTCGAAAATCTGGTGTTAGAGATGTTGGGCTCCGCAGAGGATTGTTTGGGTTTAAGATTCTTAAGATGCGCGAAGTATGGAGGTGTTGTAAGGCTGGCCTTATTTGCGGGATGAAATCTAATATTCACTTAGGAAGTGTTCCATGTTTAAGTACTAAAGTAATGTCTATGCACCACTTCACAATGAATTTAATTTGATTTTGCTGTAGCAAAACCAGAATGAAAGCAAAGGTATGCAACTATCATTTAGGAATCACTCTGACCTAAGCAGTGCAATCACTCATTAGAGAGAAGACAACATGTCTGCATTGCAGCTGAAGAAATTAGCCTTAATTTCCTTTTCCTTAATAAAATTCCTGTCCTGAAGGTTTGTGGATCATCAGACAAATCTTAGGGGAATGTTTATAAAGGACATTGCTTCCTTTGCTGAGGCTACAATCCAGTAATTCTAGTGAACAAGGTGGTGCAAAGGAATCATCTAAAGTCACTGCGGCCATATTATGTATGCTGGAAAATATTAACATTTTTGATTACTGTTTATAAGGTTTTTGAGAAGTGGGTTACTTACAGCATCCGTGAGATGAAGTGCATGCACAGTTTGACGATGAATGCCCATGCGACAAGTTCTACATCGTTGGAAAACCTATCAATTAATGAATGTGGCAGTTATATATGGAGTAACAGGCTGGGTGGAATGATGGCTCTCCATTGCCATTTCATAACAATTGGACCCTGATTCAGTTTTAACCAGGGTACCCATCATGTGTAGACTACAAATACTCTCTGTGTTCACATAGCTTTTCTCCAGGGAGTGACGGTCTACAGTTGTGCTGTCAGGCTGACGGACATTTGAAAAATGGCCCACTGAATCTGAGGAAGTTTCATTTAATTCTGCTTTATTCCTATACAGGACTCAGATGCCTCATATGCTGTACATTTATGAATACAAAAGGGTAGCTGAAAAATACATCTCTATAAGTGTGTGACCTGTGATTGCTGGGGCTGTCAAAGCAAGCCAAGCCAGATGTATTGTCTGGTGTAATTACTGTGGGAGGGCACTGATTGGACACTGAGATGTACTGACGAAAGAAGCGCCTAAAAGCTTTTGTGTTTTCTGTGATGTGAGAGTTAATTAAAAAATAATTTTAGCTCCTAAAAATGTAGTGTTTTAGTTACTGCTAAGTAGCCATGCATGAATATTTAGTGTTTATTCTTTTCCTTTAGAAGGGTTTTTTTCACCTGCACAGGAGCAAAAGCAGAGTGTTTGAGTGAGCCTTTGAAAAAGTTTCTTGTACTTGTTATTTATATTCAAAATAGCACCAGCAGGGCAGGGCAGTAAGCAGCAGTAGCTGACACTGGCATCTCTAAATAAATAACCAGCGTTGTAATGACTAATACTTCTAAGTAACAGAAACGATTCCTTGGTGGGAAAAAAAGGCAGTTGCTGACTTCAAAATGGTAAAGGGCTCAACTGTATGTATGCAGGCAGCGAGCATTGAGACGCTGATTAGGAACAAGCAGCTGCAGGAACAGACAGGACTGTAAGAAATTAACTAGCAGCCAATATTCAGTTAACAAGTTTTTCTACATTGAACAGTTCTTAGCGGTCAGGAAAGTAGGGCAGTTAAGAGGGTGACACCGTTAGGGGTTCATTATTACAAATGAATACAAACAGTGCAAGTGGAGAGCTTTTAAGTATAGAATAGCGGAATGCAGGGTTAGGAGAGCAGACAAAGAAAAGTAAAATTAACTTCTTAGAAGGACAAACCTCAGGCAATCAAAAGGTAGAAGATTACAGATCCTTAAGGGGTGAGAATGTGTAAAATAACTGTAGCAGGTCTTTAGTTTTTTTGGCTTAAATTTTTCTTAATTTTACCATTTAAGTTAAATCATTTAATTTTAATAATAAAAACAGTTGAGCAGTTTTAGTAATCCAAAGTCAAATTTTAATAATGAGGCCAATGCAATGCAAGTCCTGTTGGATGTTGGACTTTCCTGAAGATGTCTTGTAAGAGCTAGTCGTCTATGAGGGCTACAACTGTAGGAGATGCCTGCTGATACAGCAACTCAAGCTCAGTGTCGTTGAACTGGATGAGACGTTTTCTGGCCTGTGTTGTAGTAGATAATTGGCAGAACTGGCCCAGGTGTCCTTTAGAGAGATAGCATGCGCCCCTAAGGTGAGGAGACTTCAGACCAGAAAGACAGAGGTGGGTCACAGTTACAAGGTATGGGTGCACACTGTCAAGGGGCATCATACCAGAATTGGAAGTGTCCAGCCGTCTTCAGGTCCTTGTGGAGCTGGAAGGTGATTCTGAAGATTTTGAAGTGGTAGGCAGGCATGGGGAGCACCAGCAGGCCACCCCAAAAACAGGTCTCAGAAAGAGAGAGGTAGTGATATCAAATCATTGGAGGGATTTAAGCACATGTTCTTCCTGTCCCATGCACCCATCTATCACCCCATTGTCCAAATGAATCATCACCCAAATTATACTTTTATTACTGTTCTTTTTCTTTAACCCATCTCTAGGTAATATGTAAAAGGTAAACTATAAATCCATCCATCGTCTAACCCACTGAATCCGAATACAGGGTTACGGGGGTCTGCTGGAGCCAATCCCAGCCAACACAGGGCAGGAACCAATCCTGGACTGGGTGCCAACCCACTGCAGGACACACACAAACACACCCTCACACCAAGCACACACTAGGGCCAATTTAGAATCACCAATCCACCTAACCTGCATGTCTTTGGATTGTGGGAGGAAACCCACGCAGACACGGGGAGAACAAGCAAACTCCACGCAGGGAGGACCTGGAAAGCAAACTCAGGTCTCCTAACTGCGAGACAGCAGCGCTACCACTGCGCCACCGTGCCGCCCTAAACTATAAATGACCTATGGATATTCATAAAATAGTGTGAGACTACTCCTATCAAAAGTGGTGGTGAAAGGTTAAATTGTTTTACTTGCTACAGATACAGATAAATACAGTGGGATGCAACGTTGTTAATAGTCATTATTTTCCTGTATAAATCGTTGGTTGTTACGATAAAAAATGTCAGTTAAATATATCATATAGGAGACACACACAGTGATATTTGAGAAGTGAAATGAAGTTTATTGGATTTACAGAAAATGTGCAATAATTGCTTAAGCAAAATCAGGCAGGTGCATAAATTTGGGCACCACAAAAAAGAAATGAAATCAATATTTAGTAGATCTGCCATTTGCAGAAATTACAGCCTCTAAACGCTTCCTGTAGGTTCCAATGAGAGTCTGGATTGTGGTTAAAGGTATTTTGGACCATTCCTCTTTACAAAACATCTCTAGTTCATTCAGGTTTGATGGCTTCTGAGCATGGACAGCTCTCTTTAACTCACACCACAGATTTTCAATTATATTCAGGTCTGGGGACTGAGATGGCCATTCCAGAATGTTGTACTTGTTCCTCTGCATGAATGCCTTAGTGGATTTTGAGGAGTGTTTTGGTTGGTCGTTGTCTTGTTGAAAGATCCAGCCCCGGCGCAGCTTCAGCTTTGTCACTGATTCCTGGACATTGGTCTCCAGAATCTGCTGATACTGAGTGGAATCCATGCGTCCCTCAACTTTGACAAGATTCCCAGTCCCTGCACCGGCCACACAGCCCCACAGCATGATGGAACCACCACCATATTTTACTGTAGGTAGCAGGTGTTTTTCTTGGAATGCTGTGTTCTTTTTCCTCCATGCATAACGCCCCTTGTTATGCCCAAATAACTCAATTTTAGTTTCATCAGTCCACAGCACCTTATTCCAAAATGAAGCTGGCTTGTCCAGATGTGCTTGAGCATACCTCAAGCGGCTCTGTTTGTGCTGTGGGCGGAGAAAAGGCTTCCTCTGCATCACTCTCGCAAACAGCATCCCCTTGTGTAAAGTCGCCAATGGTTGAACGATGCACAGTGACTCCATCTGCTGCAAGATGATGTTGTAGGTCTTTGGTGCTGGTCTGTGCGTTGACTCTGACTTTTCTCACCATTCGTCGCTTCTGTCTATCCGAAATCTTTCTTGGTCTGCCACTTCGAGCCTTAACTTGAACTGAGCCTGTGGTCTTCCATTCCCTCAATATGTTCCTAACTGTGGAAACAGACAGCTTAAATCTCTGGGACAGCTTTCTGTATCCTTCCCCTAAACCATGATGGTGAACAATCTTTGTCGTCAGGTCATTTGAGAGTTGTTTTGTGACCCCCATGTTGCTACTCTGCAGAGAAAATTAAAGGAGGAGGGAAACTTACAATTGACCCCCTTAAATACTCTTTCTCATTATAGGATTCACCTGTGTATGTAGGTCAGAGGTCACTGAGCTTACCAAGCCAATTTGAGTTCCAATAATTAGTTCTAAAAGTTTTGGAATCAATAAAATGACAACGGTGCCCAAATTTATGCACCTGCCTGATTTTGTTTGAACAATTATTGCACACTTTCTGTAAATCCAATAAACTTCATTTCACTTCTCAAATATCACTCTGTGTGTCTCCTATATGATATTGTAGCGACCCGTGGAGGAGTCTTTTAAGATTTCGAGCGAACTCTGCCGTGCACCTCTCCAAAGCTGTCGGCGAGCGGCTTGCCAGCGCCATGCACGCAACTGCACCCAGCTCTTTAAGAAAGAGAACACTCGTGCCCCATACACCGCACGACTCGAGTGTCTCGGTAGTTTGCTTAGATAAAATCTTAGCAATAAAACAGCTCTGTCCTGTTGTATCTTTTATTACAGAAGATAGTCAGAAACAAAAGCTCAACATTATTGCTCGCCATTGCCAAGGTCACGCACAGAGACACATTTCAATAAATTGGTACTTTTACAAAATAAATAACCCCGGACGGCGATGTCCCAAACCCACCCAACCAATTAAATACAAACACACCATTATTTACAACACAAATGACAATACGTAAATTCGACATACAATAAGCTTTTTATAAATTACCCATAAATTCCCACAAACTATTTACATAAATTACCCATGAGGCGCCACTCCAGCGCTTGCTGCCGGGTTGTTACACAGCCCCTCCTAAGAGGGTTAGTGTCCCCACAACCCTACTCATCACAGATAAAATCACGTAAATGTCCTGGCCGCCGACGGATACGCTTTGTCCTGCCGGAGGTGCCATCACTGTGTCGGGCTCAGTCCTGTCAATGTCTGACTCGGTGCCGGGGTGGAGGTTGGAGAACCGCTTGTATTTTCGAGTTGTTGTTGTTCTGGGGCCAGTGGGTGGTATGGTGCTAAACGGTCCTTGTGCAGCACCACCCGCCTGCCTCGCCCAGGCATTCGGACTCGGAAAACTACCTCCGATATTTTGTCCAATATTTCCCGGTCCTTGCCAATGGTGGGCTAGTTTTGGGGACAATCCCGCTTCCGCTTGGGCAAAATACCCACACTTTGTCCCCTGGCTTCAGCGTCGGGCCATGAGCCCGTGAGTCGTAAGCCCGTTTTGGCGCTCCAGCTCCCTCCAGGGCCTCCCTGGCCAGTCGATGAACGGTGTCCAGCCGCTCTTTTAGCCGTCTAAAATAATCCATTTCGGGCCCACCAATAATCTCAGGCTCAGGGGTGAGCCAAACACTAATTCCACCGGCGCGAGTTCCCTTCCAAACATCAGCCCGCTGGCGTGCATTGGCTCGACTCCTGCACTGCTGTCCGATATGCCCATAGGACCAAAGGCAAATGTTGGTCCCAGTCCCGCTGGTGTTGACTGGTCAGAATTGCCAGTTGAGTGGCCAGGGTGCGATTAAATCGCCGACCAATCCATCACTTTGTGGGTGAAGGGGTGGTCCGGTCTTTTCACCCCAGTCGCTGACACACCTCCCTGAACAAACGGCTCTCAAAGTTCCGCCCTGATCGCTGTGGAGCTCGTCCGAACTCCAAATCGAGTGAACATTTCATCCACGAGTTTTGGGCAGCTGTGGGGGCACTCTGATCCGGAACTGCATACGCCTCTGGCCATTTGGTAAAGTAGTCCATTGCTACCAAAACGTAGCGATTTCCGCTTCCGTTACAGGAAAAGGACCCAGTATGTCCACGCCAATTCTCTCCATGGGTGCCCGACCAGGTATCGCTGCAATGGCGCGTGAGAACGTTGACCAGGTCCTTTTGTGCAGTGCAGACGTCACAGCAGTGGACGTGTAGCTCTGCGCCTTGCCGACACCGGCCAATAAAACCGCTGCCGTAGTCGACGACTGTCTTAGCGCTCCCGTAATGTCCGGATCCAGCCGCTCCGTGGACCCATCGGAGGACCTCGGCGCGCAAAGCCTGGGGAACCAGTAGTTGTAGCCGGTCAATTCCTCCCGGTGCGTGCCACCGCCTGTAGATTACGCCATCGTGCAACTCCAAGTTGCCCAACTGAGAGTGGAGTATTTTGAGTTCAGGCCCCTGTGACGACACGGTTTGCCAGTCGGGACGTTCTTGTGTCTCCAACCAGCCCTTTACCTTTTCTAGTGCTTGATCGTCGCCTGTAACTGCCTCAATTGGTCAATAGTGTACGGCTCCCCTACTCCAACAGTGTCATCTATCCTTGCGGATGCGGACGATGGCCCCAGCCCCCTTTCTTCCTGTCGGCGGCAATATCGACATTCATTGCTGAGGCATGGACGCCTGGAGAGGGCATCAGCGTTGGCATGCTGCCGTCCCGGTCGGTGCTGTATCTCAAAGTCATATTCTTGTAGAATCTCCATCCACCTTGCCACCTGGCCCTCTGGTTGCCTGAAATTCAACATCCAGGTGAGGCTAGCATGGTCAGTCCGCAGTGTGAACCTAGTGCCCAATAGGTAGGGCCGAAAGTGCCGCAACGCTAGGATCACTGCCAACAGTTCCCGCCGAGTGACACAGTAATTCCTCTCCGTCGACTGAGGCTGCAGCTGTAATAAGCTATCACTCTTTCTCCAGCCTCCCCCTTCTGTGAGAGCACGGCCCCAATCCCCACATTGCTAGCGTCAGTGTCCACCACAAAAGGTTGGTTGGGGTCAGGGTACGCCAGGACGGCGCTGACGAGGGCAGCCTTTAACTGTTGGAAGGCGGCTGTGCAGTCCTCCGTCCACCCAAACTGTTGGCCCTTACTCGTTAGTCGGTGCAAAGGGCTGGCAATGGTCGCAAAGTTTTTACTGAATCTTCGTAGTAGGAGGCTAAACCCAAAAGCTCCGCAGTTCAGTGATATTGGCTGGTGGGGCCAGTTGCTCACGGCAGTCACCTTCGCTGGGTCTGTAGCCACCCCACTCGCTGATTACGTGCCCTAGAAACTGAGTCTGTCGGGCGAGAAGATTGCATTTCTCAGGGTTTAACCGCAACCCGGCGCTCTTAATGGCGGTCAGGACCTCCCTTAAATTGTGCACCGCCTGGTCAAAGTCTCTGGCATGAATCAGCAGGTCATCTAAATAGACCACACAACGGGTTCGGGGAATGTCTTTTAGGACCCGCTCCATTAGTCTTTCAAACGTGGCCGGCGCATTACAAAGTCCAAACGGCATTACCTTAAACTGCCACAGCCCTTGTCCGATGGTGAATGCAGTTTTGGGTCGGTCCTCTGCTGCCAGTTCTACCTGCCAATATCCACTGCGCAAGTCCAAAGTGCTGAACCAACGGGATCCAGCCACATAGTCCAATGCATCATCGATGCGAGGCAATGGGTAAGAGTCTTTTCGAGTGACTGCATTTAATTTACGAAAGTCCACACAAGGCGCCAACCCCCCGTTTTCTTCCGCACCATGACCATGGGTGCGCCCAGGGACTGTCCGAAGGCTCAATGATGTCGTTGGTTACCATCTCGCGAATCAATTCTTCGGCAGCTTGGCGCTTTGCAAGAGGCAATCTGTGGGGCGCAACCGAATGGGGGCGGCGTGGCCAGTGTCAATGTGGTGTTTGACTAACGAGGTTCTGGTGCAGTCCTCTTCTCGAGCCGCAAAATGTCCACAAAGTCGTTCAATACTTTCTGGAGTTGCTCCTGCTGTGGCGTGCTCAGCTGTTCACCACTTCGATGGCCCAATTCCTCCACAGCAGCAACCGTCTCAGTGGATGGGTGGTCGTGTGAGGAAAACCGTTGGGGAGCACTGGTCTGAGCTGCAATACTCTCCTGGGGTCCTCTTCAGTCCCTGCATCTTCCGAACAACGGTCGGGAGCCGGTGAGCCGTGGTGTCCAGGCAAATCCAAGCTAACAGCCCTTCCAGGATGATTCCAGCCCGATTGGAGCGACACAGTCTCATTACCTACGCAGAGGATGGCCCTGGACACATCAACACATGCTCCCCAGTGGGCCAGCAAGTCTAACCCAATTATGCATTTGTCTTTAATGTCCGTGAGCCAGAATTCGTGGCTGGTCTGGCTCGTCCCTACTACTACAGTCAATAGTTTCTTTCCGGCATTTTTGTCCGCTCACCCGTAACGCGCGCAGTTCGATGTTAGAAGGAGTCCAGTCTTTTGGAAGAGGACCAGCTGTTTCGGCAACACTCCTCTCTGTAATAGACAAATAGTGGACCCGTGTCCACTAAGGCACTGCATGGCCGTCCGTCTATAATGCAGTCTAGGTATAGTCCACCTGAAAACCCACAGCCCCACTTTAGGGCAGTCATTGCGGAGGGATGCTGAAAATTGGAGCGAGGGTCCCTCACGGCCTCACTCAAGTCGTTTCCGAAGGTGATGTTGTACGAGGCAGGGGACTTGGAGCAGGGCAGTCCCTGGCAAAATGCCCTGGTTCTCCGTGATCGGAAACAGCGGTCCGATCTTTGTCTCTGTCGGGGAATTGATGATGGCTGGGCGCGACTGACCTCCACACCCTCAGGCTGGTCCCTTTCTACCACTCGCTCAACTGCTCTCGATAGCGGCTTGGGCGTGATGATTGACGTGCGGAGACCCAAACTGTAGTACCTCTTCAGCCCGTTCAGCCTCCCGTAGTGCCTCGCTCAAATGTCTGGGCGACAGACAGACATGCTGACGAAGACGCTCTGGTGCAAGGCCCGCAGGAAAGCATGAAGACTGAGTTCTTCCCTTGCTGCTGTCGAGAAAGTAGGTAACCTTTCCGCATAGACCCTGATGTCAGCTGCAAATGCTCCCACACTCTCACCTTCACGCCGATGTCGGTTTGTCAGCTCCTCCCTGCTGTGTTCCGCTGAGGTTCTCTGTCCAAACGACGGGTGAGAGCATCGGTGAGGGCCTGAAGATCACGACACTCCTCAGGCGGCAGGTCGATGAGTACCTGAAGTGCGGGACCCTCCAAGGCAAGGGCCAAGTGTGTTGCAGCTTCCTCGCAGCTCCAACCATTGTGAAGAGCAGCCAGATCCACTTGTGCAAGGTATGGCTCCAGGGCGCCAACCCGCTGTATCGTGGCAGCTTAGCGGGTGACCGTGTGGGGAGGACCGGCCGACTGGTGATTTGGGGTGTCGTTGCGGCAGCTACAGGTTCATTCCGCCGTGCCTAGAAGATCGCAACACTGTCCGGGGAATACTGGCACCCTCAGGCCAGTTTGTCCTTTTTCTCCGTGCAGTTCTGCTGATCAGGCGCTCCAACATAACGCTATTTTCCGAGATGGCACGCTCTATTTCTTCAAGACTCTGTTCCATGACGGCGTCTTCTAAACAGCCTGGTCTCCCACTTCTGACACCAATGTAGCGACCCGTGGAGGAGTCTTTAAGATTTCGAGCGAACTCTGCCGTGCACCTCTCCAAGCTGTCGGCTAGCGGCTTGCCAGCGCCATGCACGCAACTGCACCCAGCTCTTTAAGAAAGAGAACACTCGTGCCCCATACACCACGACTCTCGAGTGTCTCGGTAGTTTGCTTAGATAAAATCTTAGCAATAAAACAGCTCTGTCCTGTTGTATCTTTTATTACAGAAGATAGTCAGAAACAAAAGCTCAACATTATTGCTCGCCATTGCCAAGGTCACGACAGAGACACATTTCAATAAATTGGTACTTTTTACAAAATAAATAACCCCCGGACGGCGATGTCCCAAACCCACCCAACCAATTAAATACAAACACACCATTATTTACAACACAAATGACAATACGTAAATTCGACATACAATAAGCTTTTTATAAATTACCCATAAATTCCCCACAAACTATTTACATAAATTACCATGAGGCGTCACTCCGCCAGCGCTTGCTGCCGGGTTGTTACAATATATTTAACTGACATTTTTATCGTAATAACCAACGATTTATACAGGAAAATAATGACTATTAACAAGGTTGCCCAAACTTTTGCATCCCACTGTATATTGGTGCCATTCCACTTTTTTTTAAAAAAATGCAATTTTCTGAGAAGTAAGTTAAAACTGACAAATGTAATTGGCTTCTACCATTCTTTATTCCATATTCCATAGAGAAGATGCTTTGTTTTTGATTTAGGACTTATTTTCTTAATAAAATAAATGAATACAGGATGTACAAAAGTGTTGGGACCCCTTAGTAGATAAAAGGTATAAAAAGATTTTAGTGATCTAATTACTTTTGATAGTACCACAGGTGTCTTCAATCTCCTTATCAGTTACTCTGCCTATTTGGATGAAGCAAGGTCCTCACTCACTTGTGTATATCACACTGAACATGTACAAGACAATGAAAAGCAGAAAGCTTTCTGAGGAGGAAAACAAGGAGGTAGGAACTAAGCATGGTCCATTTAAAGGCTGCAAGACCATCTCCAAAGACCCTCATGTTCCTGTGACCACAGTATCAAGATATTTAAGGTCCATGGGACTATAGCCAGCCTCCCTGCATGATGGAAATTGATCTGTGTTGAACTGAAGGATGACAGAATGGTGAAGGAAGAACCAAGGAAAACATCAAGACAGGTTCAGACTGACCTCCAAGATCAAGATACAGTAATCCCTCGTTTATCGTGGGAGATAGGTTCCAAGGCCGGCCGCAATAACTGAATTTCCACGAAGTAGGGACACCATATTTATTTAATTATTTAACGTGTATTAGGACAATTTTAAACCCTCCCTATACTGTTTACAACCCACCCTTTACTCTATTAATAGCAGGGACAACTGTTAAGCAATATGAAATCGGTAGATAAGTTTACAGTTACTGTATAGCAAAGTACACGTACCTATATATGAAGTGATGATGGTGATGAATATGCTGTGCAGTAAAAATGATGACGATGAAGGTGATGATGACTTTTACTGCGCAGCCGATGAGTGTATTTTACGTCTCTTCAGACGGCAGTGCCATTTCCTGGGGCACCTTTTCCATGGTTTTCGAAGGTGTATTTGTAGTAGTAGTAGGAACTGGCTCTTTTTTGCGAGGCTGCAAAAACATTGTGATCGGCAGTTGCTGCCGCTGCTTCTTTTTCCGGTCGAAGAGCAGCTTGTAGGCGGTCATGACGTCGTCAACCTTGTTGCAAAATTGGACCGATCGAACCATATCGTCGTCCCATTCCTGTGACCGCTCTTGCAGATCCTTAGCCAGTCTGCAGCCACAGCCGTGAACATTCTCATTTCCTTCAACATATCCATAAATTTCACCTTCTCATCGATCGTCATCATTCTTCGTTGGCGTTTAGGCTCAGCACCAGCCTTGGAAGAAGGAGCACGTTTGGGAGCCATTGCAGGGGGTGAAAATTGAAGAGAAGTTCAACACAAAGAAACCACAAAAAAATCACACACAGTGCAGTGTAAAGTAAACCGCTCGGCGAGAAAGTTTGAAGCGAAATGGCCGCGACAGAAAGACAAGGGGAGGTGCTGTGGGATCTGGGCATCAGTCAAAGCACCAATCACGGGCCCGATTAGAAAGCGGGAAGCTGTGATGTGTCGTCTCCCTCCCATGTACCAATCACAGCCCGTGTTACAACGCACTTAATCACCAAACTTGTTTTGTTGTTCTTAGACTAGGAAATACTACTACGATATTTAAAAACCCGCGAAGTCGTGAATCTGCGAAAAGTGAACCGCGAAGTAGCAAGGGATTACTGTACAACAGTTTCATCATCCATCATTGTGAGAATGAAAGTGGACTCCATGGTAGAAGACCAAATTTCTAAAAGAGAGTCACAAAAGAAAAATCTGGCAAGAATTTGCTAAAATGCATGTTGACAAGCCACAGTCATTCTGGTAGAATGTATTTTGCACAGATTAAACTAAATAAGAATATTTTGGTAAGTCACAGCAGCTCTGTGCTCACAGAAGACCAAACAAAGCTTACAAAGAAAAAAACATGAAACATGGAGGAGGCATATTGACCTTATTGACCTGGTGAATCTGGCACTAGAAGCACTAGAAAAGGTCCAGAGAAGAGCGACTAGGCTGATTCCAGGGCTACAGGGGTTGAATTATGAGGAAAGATTAAAAGAGCTGAGCCTTTACAGTTTAAGCAAAAGAAGATTAAGAGGTGACATGATTGAAGTGGTTAAAATTGTGAAGGGAATTAGTACAGTGGATCGAGACTTGTGTTTTAAAATGAGTTAATCAAGAACACGGTGACACAGTTGGAAACTTATTAAGGGTAAATTTCGCACAAACATTAGGAAGTTTTTCTTTACACAAAGAACGATAGACACTTGGAATAAGCTACCAAGTAGTGTGGTAGACAGTAAGACTTTAGGGACTTTCAAAGCTTGACTCGATGTTTTTTGGAAGAAATAAGTGGATTGGACTGGCAAGCTTTGTTGGGCTAAATGGCCTGTTCTCGTCTAGAGTGTTCTAATGTTCTGAATGCCTCAAGTCTGTGCAGGGCACAATGGAATCAAAAGATTATTGAGGCATGCTGTAGTGAAACATTCTTCCAGAAAACTGAATCTGTCACGAGTCCTCCAACAGAATAATGGCCACTGCATACATCTAAGAACAAACAAGATAGAATGAAAAGAAAACATTGGACTGCTCTGAAGTGGCATGTATTGAGTCCAAATGGAGATGGTAGCTCATTCCACCAGCTAAGAGCTACACATGAAAAAAGTGTGGATTGATTTGCACGGCATCACTAGATGCCATTCATCTTAAACACATTGAGGGAGTTGGCAGGTCCAGTGGAGGTGGACAGCTCGCTCCACCACCTAGGAGCTGCAAAAAAAAAAATCTGGATTAAGATTTGCGTGGTATCACCAGATGCCGTTCATCAGCATATGTAATTGAATGAGAAGAAGCATATCTAGGAATGTACTGTGTTCATCTTGGCCCAGCCATTTAAAAAGGATTTCAGTGTTGCTATGCCACATTCCCTCTCTTAGGATTGTGACCATGGCATGTTAGAAGGGTTTGAAACTTTTAAACTATGTTGTCTGAAGATAGGTGAGGAGACCAAACAAACAACAATCCAGAAAATAACCACACAATGTTCTCAAGTACAAGAATCTCACACAGATACTGGGTCTGGGAGTAGAGTTCATCTGGTGATATACGTAGTCTGGTTGGACTAAGTTGGAAAAAGCCACAAGGAGTTGACATGGTGAAGGACGAGGGTCAGGTACAGATAGGACATATTAGACCTTGACAATGGAGGGTGGCACTTAGGATGTGGAGAGTAACTCCTCTGTTGGAAAAGAAACTGGAGCTCATGCAAAAGGTTTGCAACACACCTGTAGAATTCTAGGAACACTTCGGCTGCTGCAGAGCTGCATAACTCTAAAAGGCTATACTTAATCGAAGATGGTAGGTTTCTAAGGCTAAGATTAACTCAGTATTGTAAATAGTGTTCAAATAAATTGAATACCATAAAGGTAAAATGCTTAAATGCAGATTATATTTTAAACAAGCTGGAAATAAACAAACACTGACACAAAACTGTTATGAGATATCAAAATAAAAATTTATTTCTCTTAGAATAATTTTTTCCATGGAAAAGTATACACAGGAATTTCAGTTTCTTAATTTCTGGAACATTACTGTTCAAGTTACTTTTGCATTATAATTACGGCTGGGTATCATCAGCACTGATGTCACATTTTGATTTGATTCTGATCCACAGTACCCTGATTCGATTTGATAAATCGATTTTATCTTGAGGGCAGCACGGTGGTGCAGTGGGTAGCGCTGCTGCCTCGCAGTTAGGAGACCTGGGTTCGCTTCCCGGGTCATCCCTGCGTGGAGTTTGCATGTTCTCCCCATGTCTTCGTGGGTTTCCTCCGGGTGCTCCGGTTTCCTCCCACAGTCCAAAGACATGCAGGTTAAGTGCATTGGCGATTCTAAATTGTCCCTAGTGTGTGTGCGTGTGCCCTGCGGTTGGCTGGCGCCCTGCCCAGGGTTTGTTTCCTGCCTTGCGCCCTGGGATTGGCTCCCGTGACCCTGTGTTAGGATATAGCGGGTTGGATAATGGATGAATGGGTGGATTGTATCTTGACTGAATTAGCATGCACTGATATATTTGAAGTGGCAGCTTTTTTTAGAGGTTACATAACCATGCATAGAGAATATTAATATAATGTGACAAATTTCAGTAATGCTTTATTTGAAGGGTGTCTGCATAGTGACTTGATAACATATATATAAGCATGGAATGACATTTAAGAAGAAATACTTGACTAATAATGAATAGTCAACATCAGTTTTTGCAAGATGTAGAATAAAATAGCATTGCTCTTTACAAAAAAAAATTCACAGCACCGCACTCATTCAAAATTCACAATAATTTAACTAACATACATATCACCACATCATAGTCCACACATATTATGGGGCAGCTCCTTGTTTTAATACAATGCAATGGCAACTATTTTATAAAACATCTATATCATGTCTCAAATAATGTTATTATAATCAAATATCGCTTTTTAAATCATTTGTTTCTGTATTATGAATCTTCATGTAGACACCCTTCAACTAAACTGTTAGCCAAATTTATTCCCCTATTGGACATTTTAAATGATCTTGAATTAGACAAAATTAAAGATACAGCTGGAAGACTCGTGTCTTTCTCTAATTTTTAAGTTGCTCACTTGTAGCAGTCTTGTTAATTAGTCTCGAAAATATGTCCTGACAGACAAAAAGCAAGCATTTTTAAATGAGGATTTAGAGCTGATGCTTATGGACAGCGGCATTGAATAAATGGAATATACAAGACAAAGAAATGGCCATTGTGACTGATAACGTCAGTATTATGCAGCTATTTCAAGTCCGCTGCTTTTAGGACACGCTCACTTTTGTATCGCAGGCTGCTCTGAAAATTCCAACAACTGTTTGCTTGCTTTGTCTATGTGAGACATGTTGTAGGGTCTCTTATCTTTACACATAGAAACTGCTATAGATTTTGTTATTTTTGGGCATGAGACAACTTAAATAAACACAGTCTTCAGTGTACAGTAGATTGTTTAGGCTCTACTCATTTGGATGTCGACTGAGACAGTTCTGGGTGACATCTGGATAAGTGATTTCACAAACTTGTTGTGTTACAACAATAATTAACCTCTGTTCTGCACAGCTTACATATGGCTTTGCTTTTATACAATTGTTCTTTACTAAGACACCTTCTGAATCTGTAGTAAGTTCACACATCTGATTAAGTGTCTAAGGTGTTGCTTTTAGTTAAAGAGGACACACCATTTTATGCAAATTAGTAAAGTTCTTTTTCTGTAGAAAGCCTTAACCTGTGCATTAGCACCATCTACTGGATTGGACAGCAAAAACGAAGATAAGCAAAAATCTGCATATACCTGTAGTAGTTGATCAGGATAGAGATTCACAAGATTGATCTTGAGACTTTAAGAATCGATATCAAATCGTTTAAATGAAAACCAACGATTAATTAGAAAATCGATATTTTTACCCAGGCCTAATTATAACATATGCTGTTTATAGCGATTGGTTGCTATTCCATGGTGCTGCAACCGTATTTTGCTTTGCATATGGGTATCACTGTGTTCTAATTCCTGTTACCGGTACACTGCTTCCAGTGCCAAGGAATGTGGTTTCACATGGCATTGCGTCTTGCATCATCAGCTTGACTTCTTATATACTGCATGATGATTTATTCGTATCTCTGGTTTGAATAAAAAATTCAAACAAATGTTGTGCAAATTCCTTTGTCAAATTCTGGTCTTTGAATTTTCAGTTTTTTCTCTGACTGTGATTTCTGATTAGCGATTAGGCTTTGACGCAAAAAGGTTTGTCTCCTCGGTTTGGACTTGTTTTTGCTGTTGACCATGTTTCATCTCCTAGTCCTCTTACAGTCTTCTCGCAGAATAATATTGTAAAAGCTACATACAAATACTGTATGTGTTTTATATGTATTTATATGTAATATGTATTTACAGAGTCCCAAACAAGTCCAGTGGAGCAAAAGTGATGAACAGTTGAGACGGAAAAAATGAATAATTGTGTGTGATTGTAGTTAGATTTCTCCTGGAGAAACATCTTTTCCAAGAAATAACAGTCAGTCAGTCATTTTCTAATCTGCTTAGTCCAGAACAGGGTGGCAGCGATTTGCTGGAACCTATCCCAGCCACCACAGAGCACAAGGCCGGAACAAACCCTGGACAGGGCGCCAATCCGTCACAGGGTAAACACACACACACACACACTACAGCCACACACTAGGGTTAGTTTGAGATTGTCAATCCACCTAACCTGCATGTATTTGGACTGTGGGAGAAAACTAGAGTCCCACTGTTGCCTTCAGTGGAGGAGCAACATCAAACAGGTAAGTTGATGAAATCCACCACTGTTCTTCACTAATCCTATAGAACTGAATCTTTTGGTGTTGAAAGTATTGTTTCCTGAATGGGGAATCTTCCTGATTATGTATACAGTAAATGAGCAGACTGAAACATCCAACAAAATGGTTTTACCCACAGCACTCCCCATGGATTTATATAAGGTAATAAATAAACAAACTGTAATAGTCACAAAGACTAAATGCTTCCCACAATTCAGTGGTTAAAGAAATAGCTCCGAATTATTTTAGAAATCGACTGGTTCAACAAACAGTGGAACCTCGGTTCACGAACGTCTCGGTATATGAACAAGCCAGTTTCCATTTAGGTTTATACATGTTCAGTCTTTCCCTGTGCAGCGATCGAGAGAGAGAGAGAGAGAGAGAGAGAGGGGGGGAGGTGAGAGGGAGAGAGAGAGCCACACACACACACACACACACACACAGAGGTACGCGAGACAGAGGCACACACTCACAGGCGCTCCAGGCTCACGAAAGAGGCACACGCACACACGAAAGAGAGCGAGCAAGCAAGAGAGGGAAGGCTGGACGCATAAGGTAGAAAAGGCTTGTTTTTGGTTTCAGTTCTACTTACAGCAATCTGTTCGTAGCGTGCATTGTTACAATGTTACTTTTCTTGGTGGTTTATTAAATTACGGATTTTTCAAATGTTAATTTTTTTCCCTGTGCTTAAAACTCATTAAAAAAAAGTGTTTTTAGTGAGCGGTTCCCAGCACTATAGTGTGAACTATTGCAGTGTTAGTTTTCTCTGTTGTTCAAGGTTTTCTCAGTGTTATTCAATGTTTTTACATTTAGTTTACTATTACTCTGTGAATTCTATGGTATAATTAACTATATTTGTGCTTAAAAAATAAAAAAATATTTACATACAGTTTGTACGGTTTGGAACGGATTAATTGTATTTACATACAATCCTATGGTGGAAATTGCTTTGGTTCATGACCAAATCGGTTTATGACCAGAGTTTTGGAATGAATTATGGTCATGAACCGAGGTTCCACTGTATCCTGTACTTTACACAGGACATACCAAATACAAAAAATAATTCTCACTACAGGTTGAACAATCCTGGGTAGATCTTGTCAAGAGTGACATCTACCCACAACATCAGCTCTGGAACCAAGACTTCTCATCAAGTAAATGGTATTTTTAGAGACATTGGATGTTATGCTTGAAAGGCTACCATCTGTCAACACTGTTGTCCAACTAGGAAACTTATGATGGAGATACAGTACCTGGAGTGGGGTGACAGGCATGCCTGATCTAAATAAGACCACAGAGCTATGTGAGCATAAAGCCCAATACAGAACAGTCCCTCCAGTATGTCAGGACAGTTTAAAAGCTTAACACAGGCTCATCTTGTTGTCTTAACATATGTTGTGGCATGAAATTTTGTATATAAGTTGATAAATATTTTATATATCTTTATTTGTAAGTGAGACAAATCAAGTGTAATATTAGTGTTTTATTTCATTGATGAGAACAGCAATACTTTCTTGTCTAACCAACCTCCCCCTTAGTCATTAGGACAGACTTGGGATGTGGGTTGGGTTCGGGGGTGGATTGGTTTGGTTGTGGGGAGATTCAAACCGGTTTGGCAAGTGATTTTCTGCAGGACAGGAAAGCCACCTATCTGGAAAGCTTCAGCTTATCAAATGGTCATGGGTGCAGGTGTGAAAAGGCAGTGTAAAGGATGGCGCATCAGACCAACTTGATAAGAGGTGACTATGTTTGGACTTTCAAGAGCCTATAAGCAAGCAACTGGAGTATGAGTTGTACCGGATTTATATTGGTCTGAAGTATGGCTGCTTGAGATTGGTTTTGAATCAGATGCCATTTTGTACCATAACTACCTATTGTGTAAGAATTTGGACAGAGAATGTATAAATTTGGTCACGTTATCCCTCCGTCTCTATCTCTCTTACACTATGGCTAGAAAGACAACACAGCTCAGCAGCCACATTGAGACAGGCATGTGGCCTGTTCTAAAGAAAGCTAGTAATGATAACTTAACTAGAGACATTTAAGTAACTACAAGTCGGTGTGCCACCTGAAACCACATATCTAGCATTTATCAGGTTGTATGGCTGCCAATATTCACATGTACTTTGCTTATTGTTGTTATTTTATAAATATTATCAATAATACATTATTTAAAGTTGTCACTTAACTCCTGCTTGTCATTTACTCTATGGAATTGCCTGAGGTTATAGATGTAGAAGGGAAGGTAGGGAGAAGTTATAAAGTACAATACTTTATAAACAGTGGTAAGTCTATGGAATTTGAGGCATTCTGATAAAGTCTACACAATAAAGAATACAAAAAGGGGAAAACCAAGTAATATAGAACTCTAGCAAGACAAAACAACACATTAAAAAAAAGATCATTCTTCACAAAGAATTCTTAACATTTTTCAAATTTTATGTAAAATAAGTCTTCAGCATGATTCTTCCAACCAAGTAAAACAAAGATGGCGAGTGAGCAGTGCATTGTAGGACACCACCATAGATTTTGCTTTGTTTTCACATCTGGTGTTAGTCTGAATAAAGCTATTAAAGGTTTTGAACTTATTGGAAAACCAAAATGATTTAACAAACTTTTTTTTTTCCTAATATGATTGGACTGTTGGGCATCCCCATAATGTGTGTGAGAGTCAGGCGCTTGATAACATTGTACATAACTCTGGTCTTGTCCTGTACTTAACACTGATTATGTCTGTCAAGATAGATACATGCCAAGTATAGTTTGGGAAGTGAGTTATCAGGCTTCATACAAATCAGTGAACATGTTAGTTTGTCCGCAGCGAATTTACATTCATAAGCTGAGATTCTAATTACAATGCCTGTCCGGTTTCCAGCATTGTTTTAGGTAATCGAGGTTTACTGTCTTTGAGATACGTATCTGCTTTTGTCCTCATCATTACTGCAGTAGAGAGTGTAGTTTCATCCAAGAATACTGGAACATAGAAGATCGAGAAGGTTTTCTTTTAACAGCTTTTCTAGCTTGTACATAATAAAAGTAGTGGGCCCCTGGAAAATTGTAATTGAAGTTTGACAGTGCAAACACATTGTCAATACTGAATGAGTCACATATTCATAGTTAATTATGAGTGACTGTTACACCACTGGACTACTGGTAAGTTAGTAAATGCTGAAGCACTGAGCAAAGCCTACAGCAATGGCCAACCAAGCACGGTCAGGATTTCTGCTTTCTGCTTCCTTCCATTGTCTTAGGGGATACGTATTCATGTCCTATTAATAAAACTGGAAATTAAGGAGTGTCATGTTCCCTGTGCTTTAGGTGTCTGCAAAAAAATTGTTTTTAATCGATGGCCTTTTACCATTCCAAATCAACAAAAATAGCAAATGCATTTCATTTCTTTTAGAAGGATTTGTTAATCTATAGGGATATACTTAATAATAATAATAATTCATTAAATTTGTACATCCTCAGTACTGAAAGCGCTATCCACATAGGGAGGAACCAGGAAGCGAACCCACAATCTTCAAAAAAGTTTAGAAGAATGCTCATTTTAACAATATTGATTCTCCCAGCTGCAACAAAGAGATGACCATCTGTTGAAAAGTTGTTTGATGCTTTCCCTTAGCTTGTCGTAATGGAATTTGAGTAGGTGTTAAAACATTTTTTGATATTAGATATTTGAGTCTTTGTTAATGACATGAACTTTTACTGGGAACATCACACTGCTCCTCAAGTTAATTCTGAACCCCAAGATCCCACAGAATTTCTCCGATAGATTCAGTCTGTGAGGCAGTGATGGTATTAGTAATATACAGTAATATACAGGGTGGTCCAGATCTAATTATGCAGATCCAGATCGTCTGGATGACTTTGAGTTCGGCACAAAGGCGATTCTTCATGTTGTCAGTTCGCACACTTCTTGATGGTCCGGGATTTTTCAGGTGATTTTCTATGTAATAAACTTAATAAGTTTTAGCGTAATGAAAATTGCATAATTAGATCTGGAACACCCTATACATATAACAGCATGTCATCAGCATAAAGAGATACTTTTAGTGCAAATCCTTTCTTTACAATCCCTCTGATATCTGTCCCATCCAGAGTTAATTCCTACCTTGTGTCGAGAGCTGTTGGGATCAGCACCACCTCCAAAGAACCCTGGTTTGAATCAGCAGCTCAGAGAATTAAATGATAGATGGAATTTTAGGTGATTCACTCTGTCAAAACATTTTCTGTCATGATTAGGAGTCACAAACATGCTTCCAAAACCCACCATACAACAGGCCACTGGTGAACTTAGAAGAGACTCCCTCCACAATAGCTTGCATCAGAAATCTTCCTGCAGGCTTCAAACAGGCTAGGCTCAAAGTGGGTGAAAAAACTGTCTTAATGGTTTAAAATATAAAGAAATGGTTCAAAATATAGAAAAAAATCCTCAAGGAGGAGAATGACTGCAAACCCCCAGGATTGCACAAAAGTCCAAACAAAGATTCCTTATAAACACTTGGGGGCTCTGCCCCTGCTTGCTTTGCTTGCCAACCCCCGTGTTTTGTTAACCGGATATACAATTTTTAAAAATGTTTTTTTCTTTGGAATTGTTTCAATTTTATTATTTGCACTTTTACTTTAAAGCTTCAGTAAAAACAATATTTGGAATTGCCTTTTCTTCAAGATTGCTTAGAAATTTGATTCTGTTTTTGGATTTCCATCATGACAATGCAACATATAACTGCCCATGAGGAAATATCATTTCTTTTTCTGTAATAAATAATCCGACTTTTTCTAATGTTTGTCCCTGTGATTTGTTAATTGTCATAGTAAAAGCTATTCTCACGGGAAACTGTAAACATTTTAATAGGAATGGCATATCAAGATCTCCTTTGGTGTCTAATGTTATTTGTGGAATACATACTACATTACCTTTCTTTTCGCCTGTTAAAATCACTTCATGATCAAAAATATACACCTAACCGAATTGTGGTTTCTTCGAAATTAAACTTGTTGCAGGACCACAGATTCTCATAGTGTATGGTCCATTATTGAGTAAATCTACGTTATGAGCATTGAATGATGTCAAAGGCAAAAAGATTATTGTAGACTTGTATATTTTAATGTAGTGTTTGTGGATTCAGTAGTGTTTGTGTGATCTACCTACATTAAAAATGGTATATATATAAATATATTTTGATGGACGGCTGGGTTCCATGCCCGGCCGGGAAGCCCCTGCTATGTATGTTCGGGAGGAGCAACTTTGGACAGCTCAATACCTCCCCCAGAACGCTTGGTGGCAGCCTCCCGGGCTGACGATGATTCCCCAGCCTCCCATCTGGCTCCATAAGAGATGAGAGTCTTCCACATCCTGGTTGGGAGCTGGGATGGCTGCTAGGAGGTGCTTCCGAGTCTCAAGAACCCGGCTGGACGAGTTATCAGCCCCACCGGGTGGGCTATAAAATGGGCCAGCCTCCACCACTCAATGGCCTGAATCGGGAGTAAGAGGACGAGGTTGCCTGAGAGGAGTGGTGGTGCAAGGTGGAGAGTTGTTGGTGTTGTTTAAAGTGCTTTTGGGACTCTGTTGGGCTGGAGGAAATACGGGGAAGACGTGCCCGCCAGCTGAAGAAAAAAAAAGCCTGTGTGATTTTACATGTGCCTCTGTGTCAGTCTGTGCCGGGTCGGGCGCTATATAGTGCCTTTATCACTAAATATATATATATATATATATATATATATATATATATATATATATATACACATCCATCCATCCATTATCCAACCCGCTACATCTGAACTACAAAGCTGGGGTCTGCTGGAGCCATATATATATATATATATATATATATATATATATATATATATATATATATATATATATATATATATATATATATATATATACAGTGTATATATATCTATACTAATAAAAGGCAAAGCCCTCACTGACTCACTCACTCACTCATCATTAATTCTCCAACTTCCCGTGTGGGTGGAAGGCTGAAATTTGGCAGGCTCATTCCTTACAGCTCACTTACAAAAGTTGGGCAGGTTTCATTTTGAAATTCTACGCGTAATGGTCATAACTGGAACCTATTTTTCTCCATATACTGTAATGGACGTTAGCTCGACGGCCGTGGGGGGCGGAGCTGCGTGTGACATCATCACGCCTCACACGTAATCACGTGAACTGACTGTGACCGCAGTACGTAGAAAAGAAGGAACAGCTCTCAAAGAGCGCTGAAGAAAAACGGCGAATACTTCATTCGCGAGATACAAGTTTAATGAGAAGACACGAGGTATAAACGAGACTTTGGATTAATTTGTAATGGAGTTCAAATTGCTGTAGCGAGAAACTTTTAAGTGCCGGGTCTTAGCTAACATTAAATAAAGCCGTGGACATCGCAACATCACAGAAGAGAGCAGCTCACGTGAACTGACTGAAAGCAGTACGAGTGATCACTTCCATGCATCAAACCTATTCAAAAAACGCATTACACAATTGACAAGGTAGGAAAAGAATATTCTCCGAGTTGAGCTCCACAGCTAACGCGGTCTTGCGGAAGCAACTTCGTCACGCTGCCACCAAATACTCACAGAAAAATCCACAAGTTAATACACACGCTGTCTCTAGAGTTTCTCCACACTCAATGTATTCCTCGCATCCCCTTTATACCCTCTGATCTCCCATTTCAATTCGGATGCCTTCAATTTCCAGTAAAGCTCTGCTGCGCGATGACAAGTAATAAGTCTCAGGGACGGACCCTACAAAACGATGCCATTGATTTCAGGCAAGATTGCTTTTCTCCTGGACAACTATACGTTCCATTCTCAAGAGTGAGCTCGCGCAGCTTCGTCATATTACAACCGGAGTGCAGCCAGAAACTTTTAAGTGCCGGGTCTTAGCTAACATTAAATTAAGCCGTGGACATTGCAACATCACAAAAGAGAGCAGCTCACCTGAACTTACTGAACGCAGTACGAGTGATCACTTCCATGCATCAAACCTGTTCAAAAAACGCATTACACAATTGACAAGGTGATGTATTTATATGTTGTTCGTTTATAAAACAGCGGAGAAACTGTGTAAAGGCTGTTTCACAAAAAACCAGCAGAGCGTCTTATATGAGCAGGCAGTCAGCTAAAGAAGGGAATCAATAAATATCTATAATAATAAACGATCAAAAAATAACGTACAAGCCGCGGATTAGATAAAGAAAATGGGTACCTGAACAGTAAAGTAAGTCTCGAATAGCTACACAATAACTATAAGAATCGTAATAAACGAATAATAAAACAGTACAGAACCGCGAAGCAAGGAGAAACGACGGCCTTATATGGCGTTCGTTTATAAAGCAGCGGAGAAGCTGTGTGAAGGCAGCTACACAAAAAAACAGCAGAGCGCCACACTCTGAATGTATTCCTGGCATCACTGTTATACCCTCTGATCTCCCATTTCAATTGAAATGCCTCAAATTTCTAGTAAGGCTCTGCTTTGCGATGACAATTAATAAGTCTCAGGGACACACCCTACAAAAGGTTGCCATTGATTTGAGGCAACATTGCTTTCCTCCTGGACAAAACTATACGTTGCATTCTCAAAAGTAATATAAATAAAGACCCCGATCTACATACTGTCAAATAAACGAAGCACACACCCTGGCACAACATGAGAGGCTTCGCCTTTAGCGCTGACGTCTGAGGTTCAATTCCGGAGAGGGGGTGCAGTGAATGTGTACTGCCTGATGAGCCCAGAATTAGGGCAAAACACGTGCCGCGTACTGTTTGCATTATTTGACAGTAAAACTATTTCAATATATTCAATATATATACTGTATATCAGCACTTCCCGATTCATTTTACCCTCACACCCCCTTGGTTTGAGAAGAAGTATGAAAAAAGATGAGGTTAACGAAGAAAAACAGATCACCAATTGAAGCTTTATAAATAATGGATACTTTATTCGCCATCAATAATGGTTTTGGTGAAGCCATACTCAGTGTAATCCTCCTTCCATGTTATAATTTTTCCTCCACTAGCCATGATTAAATGAACGGTAAAAAAGTAAGAGCGAAGCGAGGGTGACTTATTCAGGCAGGCAGGCGACAGCTCAATAGCTCGAATTTGGATATAAGTAGGTTCTATTTAGTTGCCAGAAATATCTTTGGTAGGAATGGAAGTTGAATTTAGTCTTTAAATTTCTATGGTGAAGAAAAATTTATGCAATGATGACTAAATTTAACTTACATTCCTACTAAACATATTTCTTTCGACCAAATAAAAATTACTTATATTTAAAATTTAAATAGAACTTTAACAGATACGATAGTTCATAATACCCACGCAGCATTAAGTGCGCATAAGAGCAGGAGTCATGTGTTTTAACAAGCAGCGTATTGCACTGATACGAAATAGCCTGCCTATTTAATTATTTAGGAATGGACAGATAAATTAAGATTTTGTACAAATAATGTTTTTAATTTTTCTTCCTTGATGTATTCTGGCACCCCCAACTACAGCTGCTCGCACCCCAAAGATATAGATATAGATATAGATATACATATATAGATAGATATATATATAGATATATATATGTGTATGTATATGTGTGTGTGTATATATGTAGATTTGTATATATATATATATGCCAGCAACACTCATGACAATGACAAAACAATTACATTGTCAATCATGTTACGTCATTTTTAAAATGTTTCCTTTTCTTTTTCATTACTTCTTTAACACACTACTTCTCCGCTGCAAAACTCGAGTATTTTGCTATATATGTATATGTGTATATGTATATATGTGTGTGTGTGTGTGTGTGTGTGTATATGTATATATATTTTTATATGCGTGTGTGTGTGTGTATATATATATATATATATATAGTGGCAGATTTAGGGTTTTCTCGCACCCTTGTACCCTCAGACCACACGTCAGACACCAGATAAAAGTCCAATAATATTTATTATAATAATAAGGTGCACAAAGCACGCTTCTCTCCACAATTCTCCAATAAACAAAACACAATAACAATCCTCCTCTCCCAGACGCTTAGCCACCCTGCCTCCCAACTCAGCTTGCCGTCTGGGAGCTCCCACAGTCTTTATATCTCCTGACCCGGAAGTGTTCCTAATCCCCAGTCCACTCCCAATCACTTCCGGGTCAGGTACAAGTTCTTTTCTTCACCCCGGAAGCACGTCATTCCTCTTGTGCACGTGTGCTTCCGGGGCATAGGGAAAATATCCATTACTCCTCCCTGCAGCATCCCCTAGTGGCCCCCATGGCATCCAGCAGGGCTGTGCATAAAAACTCCATTGTTCATGATGCCCTGCTGGTCTTCTGGGGATCTCCATGCTGCAAGGAGGGCTCCATCTGGCGGCTTGGGGGTATTGGCCGGGATAAACAGCTGGCCATTCTCCACAATATATATATATGCTAGCAACACTCATGACAATGACAAAACAATTACATTGACAATAATGTTACGTTATTTTCAAAATGTTTCCTTTTCTTTTTCATTACTTCTTTAACACACTACTTCTCTGCTGCGAAGCGCGGGTATTTTGCTAGTATTATTATATATACACTGAGTATACTTTATACATAAAATATATGTTGTCGTACCTTACATAACTGAATAACCTTTATGGCACAATAACAATTCAATACATTTATGGTCACTACATTATTTGGATTTAATATTCTTCATGTGGGAAAAGGCTGACTCGCATAAATACAGTAAGTAGAGCCGAATAATGCAGTCAAGGAGGTAGCACATTTCCCCATGTTTGGGTACTTTTCTTCTGTGAGTAAGTTCCAAAACTGTCCAAGAGCCCCAGACTTCAGCTGAATGTCATCCTGTAGTGTCAAAATCTCATCCTCCACTGTAGAGGAGTTTTAGGTGAAACAGTGTTGCAATTTCTGATGCAAGTGAATCACCCTCAACATCTTCCCTAAATGGGTAGCACTTAAATGTAGCGATTGGCTCAAGTAAAGCTGAGTCTTGAAACCATCTGTCAAAGTCTGACAAGTCTGACATTTTCAATCTGCTCTGTGTAGCGTATGCTGTCAAGTTGCGCACACGCCTTCCATTGCGTCTCCAGCTCTGACGCGAGGTTTTGGAAGTTCCCCTAATCAAGGCACTGCAGCTTTGAGGATGCAGATGTTGCATTTTTCGTTTGAAAGCATTAACTGAGCTAATCATATTGACCATGGAGTTCTCATTTCCTTGTAGCTGTAAATTAAGCTCATTCAACATGTTGGTTAGATCGTTATTAAGTTGCTTGTATTCTGCATGTTTAATGACAAGGAAAAACTCCTTTTTCTCCAGCCAGGGGTCTCGAAATCTCAGCAGAAACTTCTCTTCTTGGAAGGACTTCTTATGCTTAATGATCGAGTGACTCACCCGGAATGATGCTTCGGTGTGTCTGTTTTTGCTTTTGAATTCAGCCAAGTGAAAAATGACGGCTGTCCGATTAACTGTGATCTTAGTTCCCTCTCCTTTCTCTTTCTCAGATCGCTTTTCAGAAGGAAGTTAGTTTCGTAGTTTTTATGAACAGTTCGAAAGTGCCTTTCCACATTTTCCTTCTTTGGAATAGCAATGATAGATTGACAGATCAGACAAAACGCACTTCGATTGTGATATTGTGAGAGAAAAAAATCCTCTTCCAATTCCACATCCAGCCCATGACCAACAAATTTCTTTTTAAATTTCTTCTTTATTCGATATAAATTGGAAGGCTAAATAGATCACTTAGATAGCCGGAGTTTTGCAGTAGCTCGCGCGTTTGATCGGGCGTGCGGGATGACCAGTGTGCTAGAAGAAAAGAGATCTCAGACTGGCCACCCTGTATGTCAATCAAGTGGCCATAGGGAGGATATATGATAGACTAACATTTAAAAAAAAAAATCTGAATGCAACGCGATCGACCTGCACTATCTTTCCGATCTACCGGTCGATCGCAATCGACATATTGGGCACCCCTGATATAGCAGGTTGGGAAATGACTGACTGACTGTTTGTGGATTTCACTTTCCCCAAATATCAAATCTTTTAATTCTTGCAGATACGCCTCCTCATTTTGTAAAAACACTACCTTTCCCTGATGGCAGCACGAATTAAACGATCTACAAGTCTCTGACTTAAACTTCAAAGCCTTACAATATTTCCATACTTCTGACATATCACCTATGTCCAAATATTCTATTCTCTATTCGCCTTTCCATTATTTCACCAAGTAATTTCGCTTTGTTAGCGCTAATGTGATCTTTAGTATCTTTTTTTGATACTTTCGAATTTTTCTGCTTTTATATTCTGTAACTTGCTCTGCATGTATGTCGCTCCTATGTTTTTTTGTGTGTCTTTTGAATTCCACTGTTTTCATTATCTCTAACCTGCTCTGCATGTGTTTCACCCCCTCGTTTTTGAACCTCTTTATTAAATTTTACTTTGTTTTCTACTCTTTGCCTTTTATTTCTGAACTCGCTTTGTCCTGCTATTTTTTCAATTACACCTGGTCCATGATGATTATTTTCCCTTTTTTCAAGTAATAATTTCCGTTTGTTTGTGCTAATGCACTCTTTACTATCTTTTTTTGATACTTTCGAATTTTACTGCTTTCATTATCTTTAGCTTTCTCTGCATGTGTATCGCACCATCATTTTTTTTTTTTGAGCCCTTTGAATTCCACTGCTTTCATAATCTCTTATCTGCACTTTTTTCTCTCCAACACCTTTATGTCTCTTTTGTCCGTGGTGCTCTTTCTTTTTCGCTTAGTCATTGACATTTCATCAAGAACGTATTGTCCTTATACGTTTTATATGAGCTGAGAGTAGAGGATCTGTGTCTGCTAATAGCCTTTACACGACTGAGAGTTTTGATGACCTGGTCTTATTTGAAAATGGTTGTAAGTAGTGCGTGACTTGCAAGAATCTCATGTACCACATCCCCGCAAGACGGTCCTGGGACAATCTCTTGGCAATAAGTCTCATGTTTAAGGTCCCCGCAAGACACTCTGTGGCCAATCTCTTTCATCTTACAGGTCTTTTAAGTGTCTCACGAGAACATCACATCTCATCTCCCTGGTCTTCCTTCCAAGATTTTTTTTTTATAATAGAGAGAAAGGAATTATTTAACAAAATAGAAAAATACAGCAAAATGCTCAAAAAAAGCAAAAATTGTCACCTAAAATGCAATCCTAAATGAACAAAAAACACAATCTGAAAGCAAAATCCAAGAACAAGAGCAGTGTTATGTGTTGAGAAGTTATGTGCATTTGGTGCTTTACTGCTGTTTTTGTTTATTTTGAACAGTTATTTCTTTATGTGATTTCTGTTGGTTTTATATGTGACATTATAATTATGTTACTTGGAATGTGCTGATGTTCCATGTCTTTTGGGGATTAGGCCCCATGAAGCGAGGCCATCCTGACAGCACCACTCTTAGACTATTTACACTGAGTACTAATGCCTGGGAGTGGGAAACATTGTCATTTTGTTGGAGTCATAGCAAGTTTTATGTTGTGTCTAGGATTTTCTAGCCTCTTTTGCTCTATTTATTATATTCTGTTATTGGATTTGTGTCTTTGGACTTGTTTGTTTTAGGATTGCCTTTAAAGCAACTCCTTTGTGTCTCTTTTATTCCTTTTTTGAAGTTTTGTTTTCTTTTTGCTAAATAATTGCCTTCATTTTTTATAAAGATCATTTTTGTAGTCTCTCCAAGCTGAGGTTTTATGGTTTCTCCTTCTCTTGGACAGGCAGGTGGATATTTTGGGGCATTTACTGTGAGTTTATCTTTGAAGCTAACATCCTTTTCTGCCATATAAGCCAAAGCAGGCTTGTGGGGAAGGAGTCAAACCCATTGGGTGAGGCCTAATCCAGGCAGGTATAGGAGTCCTGGCCTGGTCAGTGAAGCCCTTTGCGGGTCTCAAACTCCACTGTAATTCTGGTTCTAACTCCAGTTCATCACAAGCAACAACGCGATTGGATTTGAGTGTTCACCATGCTTAGACCCAGACTGTCAGAGTGTCCAAGAGGTAAAGGAGGAATCGAGGGGCGAATGCCGGTTCCTCCGATAGGAAGGGACGTGTTGCTGGGTGCGCACGTCCAGTGAAGGGCCGTCCTCTGTGGAGGCAGAGGGAAACCCCAGGGCGGGTGGAGGAGCCACCTGTGAGAGCAGACCCATTAGTGGCGAACGGACAGGCATGGAACCTGCGGCGGAGGTACCGAACAGGCAACTCGCGGGGTGCCGTTAGGGGGGGGAGAGCGCTGCCTATACGGAAATCAGAGGGACGCCCAGTGTTGGTGTCCAGGCAGTGCTTTTGGCTCTCCCTTTTGTTTCTTTCCAGGACCGGAGCCCCGACGCGCAGTAGGACCTGCCCTCCTGGAACGAGCTGTTTCATGGGAGGACTCTCCACCAGCGATGGAGTGGTGCCCCGGCTGGCGGGACCTATGGAGGCAAGAGAGGTACAGACCAGAGGCATGTGACGACCTCGGAATGGGTGCCGAAGTGGTGCATTCCAGGGTGCCGTGGTGGACCCTGGATACGTAGTAGGACCCACTCCAGGGTCAAACTGCCCTCTTGGGATGTGTTGCTCGGACCGACGTGTCTTTGCTGGCAGTGGGGCACTGTGGCATACGGCTGGGGGTGGTACCCAGCCGGGACGCCCAAGAGGACCGGAGGAGGGCTTTGTGCCTCCTCCAGACCACGAGGGGGTGACCGTCCTGGTTGGACGGAGCTGAGAGAGAGTGGAGTGGAGGCGGCCAGGACAAAGGCACCAGAGACTGTGAGGCCTGGACTTTGGGGGATCGGTGCAGGATGCACTGGGTTGTGCACTGAACTTCATTGTAAATATTCTGTAAATAAACGTGTGTTGGGTGAGAAAACAATGTCCATCTGTCTGTGTTCAGGTCCATAACTGCCATAGCAATATACTGTATGATATCTAGGTTTAATGGTCGAATATTATTTATATCCTGAACTTCTTCCACAATATGCTTAATATGTTGAATTCTGCAATCACTGATAATGTCTATAAATTCTGTTTCCTCTGCTGCAACATTTTGAGTTTTTGTAGTTTATATTTTGTTAGTTACATTTGTCCACCATTTTAGCATTCTCCTCTAAACTTACATTTTGAATGTTGTTATAAAATGTGTTTCTTTTTGTTCTAACAGGGTCATGCTTCTATTCTTGATGTATTTTATTCCAGCCATGAATTTCAATTCTCCCTCTGGAGAGGACTGTCCCACTCTCCCACCTTTTCAAGCTGGTCTCTCTCTCTCTACTAAACGACGTTTATCCATTTATGTTATCCACATATTCAACCCAAGGACTTAACCAGGGCATAACTACATGGTGGTACAGTGGGTAGGACTGCTCCCTCCGACATTGTGTGTCCTGGGTTTGTATCCTATGCCCAACATCATCTACAAGTACTCGAGGTTTTGTCCAACATCCCAAGACATGCATGGCAGGGTAATTAGCCTGGCATGGATGTGGGTGTATATCCTGCCACTTTTTATTTTTTATTTCCTGTGCTTATGCACACTGATGAAGCTCTTCACAAAGTCCATTATTTATGTACAAATATTTGTTGTGAGGGAAGGCAGTGGTCAGTGTGGTGGACAACTGCATGAGCCACTCTACTGACAGACGCAGATTCAAACAGCTTAAGGTTTATCCAGAGGTTTTTGATTTCATTTTTTAGTTTGATTTCTCACTTTCGTGCCCCTCCCCACCCCACTTCATAGTTCATTTTTATAATAAAATCATTTTTATTTTTAACAATCTGTTGCATTCTTGGTATTTTTGTGGTCACAAAGTGCTACCTGTTACTAGTACACCTTTGTTTTGTTTTTAAGAATTTTGGTGTTGGTAATACTAGCTTATGATTATTTCTTTGCATGCTTTTTCAATGCCTGTTAGTAAGCTTCATCATATATATTTTATTTCCATTTTTATATTAATTCATGATTATTGTTGCTAATTCTAAATTTTGTCTTAAGATCCAAGCCTCTTCAGTCATTGGTTTATTCAGTCCTAAACTAGCCTGTGCAGATGCCTTTTATCAGCACTCCACTAGTTCAAACCCATCCAAGGGGCACACATCTGAGGAGACACCAGTGCCCACTAGACCCATGTTGCTCCTTCCTACACTGATATTTGATTACCTCAAGTTCCCCAAAACTTGAATGTCATACAGACTAAACGTTATGAACAATAGCCTGTCGGCTGAGTCCCAAACTTTATTACCAGCCTTTTTAAATTTGTTTAAGAAGCAGCAGCTCATGACTCCATGTAATGGCAAATGGGGTCTACTCCAGTAAGATCTCTCAGCTTTGCAACAGAAAGGCATCAGACTCCAGACATCTTGGTGCTGTTTCAGACATCTTTCTGGGCTTGAGGTTAGAGCACCAGATTTAATTAGCTTCCTTATTAGGGATCCTTTTCCAATATCCAACTTTCACCCCCTCTTGGGGTAAAATGTTTGAATTAACATAAGCTGCCTTAATTTGGGATGTTCCAAAGAAATGCAATGATTAACTTCATGACGTAGACGTACATACTGTAATAAACAAGAATAGTTGTGTTAGGTATTTAAAATATTAAAATGTGCTTCAATTTAAAGTCAAAATATTCTTAATTGTAATAGATATTTGACATTTTTCAATTGTGATGACTGGGAGTCTCAAATCACCACCAAAAATACCCACTAGAAGAGGAAAAACAACAGACAAGATAGAAAAAGAGCCATGTAGAATCTTTATAAAATAAAAGATTTATCACAAAAATGCTTTGTATGTAGATTGTGGAGGCTGGCCCAGACACAGACAGGCAGACACATTCATTTCACCCACAAACACGTTTATTTACAATATGTACAGTCACAAAGTGCACCACAAAACCCCCAAATTCCTGGCCACACAATGCCTTACTTCCGTCAGGCCACCTCCTTGCCTCCAGGTGGGTTCCGGCAATCTTCCACGGACACACCCCCATGTGGCGGAAGTGCTGGCTGGATCCCCGGAAGCACTCCGGATGTCCCTGCTCCTCTTCCCCCCAGCACTTCCTGGTGTGGCGGAAGTGCTGAGGTCCAGGGCTCCAAAGGCATGGGGGCGCCCCTGGCGGCGACCATGGGCCCCTACAGGGTGGAGCTTCAAAGCTCTGTACCCGTGGCCCCCAAAGGAACCAGGGCAGTCGCCCCCAGATTGTCTGGGGAAGGAGCAAGCCCTCCTCCTGTCCTCCTGGGTGTCCCGGCTGGGTTGCCACCCCAGCCACCTCTGACAACATGAAGCTCCAGACTCCAAAAAGGAGTTGCCAGAAAAGAAAGGCATTCCAAACTGACAAAGTCCCAATACACAATCCAAGGCAACGTCAAAAAACAGAGCAAAATGATCAGGAATCCAGACAAAAATCACAAAGCACAGTAGAAAACAAGTAAGCTCATCAACTTCCAAGCGCATTCAAAATTAAACCATCAGGAACTGTGAGAGACCCCCCCAGGATTTACAGGGTTAAAGGCGGTTCCTTCCTGTGATTGGCAGGTGGCACCACCTCTTAGTGGAACTTAACACATAGCACAGAATACTGTAAATCATAAACAAAAGGGATAAAAAATGCTTTAGTTGCCTCACATTTTTATGCAAACTTTTTTTTCAACCCACTGAATTAAAGCTGAAAGTCTGCACTTGAACTGTATCTGAGTTGTTTCATTTAAAATTCATTGTGGTAATGTACAGAACCACAATTAGAAAAAAGTTGTCTCTGTCCAAATATTTATGGACCTAACTGTAAGAGTGTAATTCCATGCACAAAAATATGGTGTCAAAATAGCCTAAAAATGAGTTTTTATATTTGAGTTTATAGGGCCCAAAAATAGGGGGAAATTCCAAAAAGCTTATCATCTTTCACAATTAGACATCAAAATGAGTTCAATGGTATATCATACGTTGGGGTTTTCTCTGTACTGGTGAGTCAGGACATGCAGCACAAAAAAAGCTGAAGTGATTTTTAAATCTTACAAACACAAAAACAAGCAGATGACATAAAATAAAACTTGCACACCAAGGTCCCCCGTCAAGAAAGGGCAGTAGGCACAATAAGTCTGGCCATGTTCTGTATTTCTGCCTGGTCTAACACAATCAACAAGTATACTGAATGCCCCATCGTCGGGAGTGAAACACAAGCCTGAGCACAGTCTTCTCCCCAGCCATGTCACCCCAGAGTTGGAGAGGTACTTCATAAAATGTGTTTAACACCACTGGTTACCTTCTTGTTCACTCTTTGAGTTTAAGTGGGCAGTCTAATTGGTGTGGGCTGTAGGCATATTGTGTAGAAGTAATATAAGCAAGTCCCTGGAGGGGCAGATAAAAGAAAAGAGAGAAAATGCCTCACATCTGTAGCTTATTGTGACTATAGCCAAAATTCTTCACAGTCAGCATCTGTTTAACAGATTAGAAGCAACACATGGTTTGAAAAAATAGCCATAAATGATCAACTGCAGGTTAAAGCTCATGCTTTCATCAAATGAAAGAAGATCACGTGATTTGAGCTGAGAAGACAAAATTGTCTAGAAGTGATTTGTGAAGCGAAAGATAAGAAGACATAAGACGTAATACCACCTGAAATATCTAAGCAAAACTAGCTGGAGCAAAAGCACACAATGCAAAGAATTTCTCTGAACCTCACTAATAACGCTTCAGCTGCCTATCAGGTTGGGGATTTAGACTGATTTTAACCTTATCTTGTTAAGCTGACCTGGCAGGCTGAGGAATTGTTGAAAATGTTTTCACTTCAGGCGACTGAAGAGAACAGCATTAAGAGCTCAGTCAATTTACCTGCAAGTGTGCAGAACTGTAAGTCGAGCTCCAGTAAAAATATTGCATGTGCTGCAAGAGACTGGGGGCACTGCAACTCCACAAACACCCAAAACAAAGAGGCATGGACACAAGGTAAAAGCTGAAAGAGTCTGTTATTGTGGGAAACTCTTTGAATCAAGCATTTTCCACACCTCAGCCACAAGTGTATGCAATAAGCACAATAAAGCACCCAGCAACTCTTTGTCTTCCCTCTGCCTCGTACAATTCACTGCCTCCTCCAATCCTCCTTGCAAGTGTTGTCCACCTTCCTCCTGACTCTGGCTCATCCATCTGAGGTAGGCAGCTTCTTTTATCTTCCATCCGAGTGTACTTCCAGTCTTCCACACACGTGGTCTGAAAGCTCTTCCATGTGAGATAGAAACCACATGAAATAGGGCTCCCCAGTCCCTACAGCACCTCCAGAACCCAACAGGGCTAAATCGAAGACCCGAGGGGGCTGCCATCTAGCATTTGGGGGAGATAATGCCCTGTGCACGCTCTCTCCCCCCCAGTCCTTCCGTCTCATGAATGTCCTGGCCAGGTAAGGCTGCTGACTGTCCCTTACAGTGCTTAACCTGTCCAAAATACCTACTTAACATGTTCAATTCAGATTCTTTGAAAGGGTTTTACTTGAAGCATTCACAAGGAGCACTTGCTGAATAATCAGACAAAGCAACACTAACAAGCTGTGATTAGTTAACCGCGGGATTTCAGTTAATGACTCCGGGAAATCCTATACGGAATTCAGGAGATTATGCTCTCTAATTAGCCTTTTCATATCCAGAACACATACAAATAGAATAAAGGACTTTATTCCTTTCCGGTTACTTGCTCCTGAAATTCTACATTCATTCCTGGCTACTCTGCTCAATCCCAAGAGGGCCGAGGCGGGTGGTGGTTTCCAGTGTAGCCAACCCCTTAGTCAAAGTGTCGAGTGAATTTACCGTTTAAGCAGACTTCTTGTTTCCCAGTTTAGTTCCAAATGAAGATTTTAAATGAGCTTATTGTTTAGGCTGTGAGTTTTCAAAAATATTTAATAAACCCCACTTCTATTTCCTTTTTTAGTTCACACAACTTTATTCATCTATCCTGTTGTAAATAGAATTAAGATAGAATAGTTTTATTCCAACAAAGGAATATAGTGAAATGGTATGTACCTTAGAGATGAGCCACACACTCACTGACACTTGAACCCAAGCCTGTTCAATACAAATAGCATGTGATTAAGTAATAGAATAGCAGAACACTTAAGATGTCTGGTAGAGTAGAAATACACCACCGTGGGCCAGTCTGATACAGCATTTTACAGTTTTTGTAAGTTTCATATCACTCGTACAATTTAAAATTTAAAAACACTGCAGAAACCACAAACCAGAGTGAAGTGGAGTCCACTTGTAACCAAGAATTAGCCACTTATGAATATCTCGGCTCCCGTAAAAGCAGAGATGTCCATTCCTGTAACAGTGTATACAGTCCCTGCAGAAACAACATGAGCGTCATCACACAGCTGGGCTTTTGTGTGTTCAGTCATGTCATGTCCTGACTTATCTGCAAGCTTAGCTGGTGATACAGCTGCAGGATTATCTTCCCATGATGGGTATATTAAGGAGTGCAGGTGGGTTTTGTTACTTTAAGGTGGTGGGACACAAAATGCTTTTAACGTCTTAATTGTCAGATGTTTACCAATTTTTTTAAATTGTTATAGAGTAGGTGCCCAGGCTTCCAAGCTGATATCCTCATCTAGCACAGCTACTACTGTAATCTGAATTTTGCAATGAAGTTAACTGTAGCATTATGTTGTCGTGAATATACAGTGGATTTAGAAAGTATTCAGATCCCTTCATCTTTTTCACGTTTTGTTATGTTGCAGTCTTATAATAAAATAATTTAAATTCATTTTTTCCCTACATCAAACGACACTCAATGCAACAGAGTGAAAAAGCAAAAGAAAATGGGATTTGAAAAATGCTTGCAAATTTATTAAAAATAAAAAAGCTAAAAAAAAAATAAATCACATTGATGCAAGCATAAAAAGATCCTTTACTCAGTACTTAGCTGAAGCACCTCTGGCAGAGATTCCAGCCTGGAGTCTCCTATGGTATAATGAGACAAAATTCACAAACCTGAATATTTTCTGCCGTTCTTCTCTTCAGATCCTCGCAAGCTCTGACAGGTTGAATGGACAGCTATTATCAGTTTGATAGGATTCAAATCTTGGCCACTCAAGGACATTCCCAGAGATATCCCTAAGCGCATTTCTGTGTTGTCTTTGCTTCATACTTAGGGTCATTGACCTGTTGAGAGGTGAACCTTCAGCCCAGTATGTGGTCCAGCGTGCTCCGAGGCAGGTTTTTCTTTAAGGATATCTCTGTGCTTTGCTTTGCTTTGTTCAGCTATCCCTGAAATCTGCCTGGACTCCCAGTCCCTGCCACTGTACGAGGCTTCACTGTTGGAATAGTATTGCACAAAATAATTAGCAGTGCCTGGTTTCCTACAGGGCAGCACGGTGGCACAGTGGTAGCACTGCTGCCTCGCAGTTAGGAGACCCGGGTTTGCTTCCCGGGTCCTCCCTGCGTGGAGTTTGCATGTTCTCCCCATGTCTGCGTGGGTTTCCTCCAGGTGCTCCGGTTTCCTCCCACAGTCCAAAGACATGCAGGTTAGGTGGATTGGCGATTCTAAATTGTGCTTGGTGTGGGTGTGTGTGTCCTGCAGTGGGTTGGCACCCTGCCCGGGATTGGTTCCTGCCTTGCGCCCTGTGTTGGCTGGGATTGGCTCCAGCAGACCCCCGTGACCCTGTGTTCGGATTCAACGGGTTGGAAAATGGATGGATGGTTTCCTACAGACATGATGTTTGGAATCTTGGTTTAATCCAACCAGAGAATCTTGTAGGCTTCCGATAGTCTTTTACTGAGAAGAGGCTTTGTAAAAATCATGCAGAAACCTCTATTGGAGAAGTCTAGTTAAAAAAAAAATAGCAACCCCATATAGTAAATTGGAATAGCTACGGAAGAAGAATAAGAAACTTTTGTCAGTCCCCTCCGCAGTAAATCTAGATCGTTGGAGTGCTGCAGTGATAGTTGTCCTTATGGAAGCTCTCCCCATTTCCACAGAAGTTATCTGGAATTCAGCCAGAATGAACATGGGTTCTTGGTCACCTCTATTACTAAGATCCATCTCCTTTGACTGTTCAGTTTGGCCTGGCAGCCATCTTTAGAAAAGTTGTGGTTCGCTCAAACTTCTTCCATTTAATTATTACAAAGGCAACCGTGCTATTGGGAAACTTCAATGCTACATGACTTTATGTGTAGCCTTCCCAAGTTCTATGGCTCAGCGCAATCCTTTCTCCAAGCTATGTAGGCAATTCCTTTAACCTAATGTCTTGGTTTTTGATCCAATACACATTGTTAGCTGTGCGGACTTCTGTAAACGTGTCTGCCACTCCTAAGCATGGCTAATCAATTAAACTCACCATAGGTGGACTCCAAACACGGTGTAGGAACATCTCAATGATGATCAATTGAATGGGATGCACCTGAGCCAAATTTCAAGTGCCATAGCAAAGAATCTGATATACTTGTCAATGTGAGATTTCAGTTTATTATCTCTTGTCACACACGTGTGAATAGGAGGCAGCTGAAGGGCTTGGAGAATAATGGTAACACATCTGCCTATGGGGGTGGTTGGGTGCACTAACATTCTTTCTAAGTTCCCTGCACACCTTTCCCGGGAAATCCCACCTGGAGCCACTGTCTCGACTCGGGACATGCCACTTCCAGTCCTGGCCCCGAGGACGACATCACTTCTGGTCCCGAGGACGACATCACTTCCCGCAGACATCCATAAAGCCTCACTCCCTTCCTCTGGAATTCAGTTCTGTTTTGGACTCTGTCTTGTAACTTTACTTGCTACCAAACCTTTTACTTTTGCAGCCAGGAACACATTATACGGGTGGCTACCCCAAACCTTTACAATGTCTTGGGTCTCTCCTTGTCACACTCTATATATACAGTATATATATATTATATATATTATACTCTATTATATATAAACTGCTCAAAAAAATTAAAGGAACACTTTGAAAACACATCAGATCTCAATGGGAAAAAGAAATTCTCCTGGATATCTATACTGATATAGACTGGGTAATGTGTTAGGAACGAAAGGATGCCACATCGTTTGATGGAAATGAAAATGATCAACCTACAGAGCCCTGAATTCAAAGACGCCCCAAAAATCAGAGTGAAAAAATTATGTGACAGGCTAGTCCATTTTGCCAAAATTTAATTGCAGCAACTCAAAATTGTACGCAGCACTTTGTATGGCCCCTGTGTTCTTGTATACATGCCTGACAACATCGGTGCATGCTTCTAATGAGATGACAGATGGTGTTGTGGGGGATCTCCTCCCAGATCTGGACCAGGGCATCACTGAGCTCCTGGACAGTCTGAGGTGCAACCTGGTGGCATTGGATGGACCAAAACATAATGTCCCAGAGGTGTTCTATTGGATTTAGGTCAGGAAAGTGTGGTGGCCAGTCAATGGTATCAATTCCTTCATCCTCCAGGAACTGCCTGCATACTCTCACCACATGAGGCCAGGAATTGTCGTGCACCAGGAGCCACTGTACCAGCATAGGGTCTGACAATGGGTCCAAGAATTTCATCCTGATACCTAATTGGGTAAATCCTTGGGTAAATCCTTTCCTTGTCTTCTCAGAGAGTCAAAGCTGGGGGGCTGTCAAAAGACAGGGCCTGTTAAAGCCCATTGCGGCACTTCCTGTGTGATTTTGGGCTATACAAAAATAAACTGTATTGTATTGTATTGTAATGGCAGCCAAGGTGCCTTTGTCAAGCCTGTAGCGGTCTGTGTGACCCTCCATGGATATGCCTCCCCAGACAATCATTAACCCACCACCAAACTGCTCATGCTGAATGATGTTACAGGCAGCATAATGTTCTCCAGACCCTTTCACTTCTGTCACGTGCTCAGGGTGAACCTGCTCTCATCTGTAAAAAGCACAGGGCACCAGTGGTACATCTGCCAATTCTGGTATTCTATGGCGAATGCCAATCGAGCTGCATGCTGCTGGGCAGTGAGCTCAGGGCCCATTAGAGGACATGGGGCCCTTGGGTCACCCTCATGAAGTCTTTCTGGTTGTTTGGTCAGAGACATTCACACCAGTGGCCTGCTGGAGATCATTTTGTAGGGCTCTGGCAGTGCTCATCCTGTTCCTCCTTGCCCAAAGGAGCAGATACTGGTCCTGCTGATGGGTTATGGACCTTCTATGGCCCTCTCCAGCTCTCCTAGAGTAACTGCTTGTCTCCTAGAATCTGCTCCATGCCCTTGAGACTGTGCAGGAGACACAGCAAACCTTCTGGCAATGACACGTATTGATGTGCCATCCTGGAGAAGTTGGACTTCCTGTGCAACCTCTGTAGGGTCCAGGTATCGCCTCATGCTACCAGTAGTGACACTGACTGTAGCCAAATGCAAAACTAGTGAAGAAACAGTCAGAAAAGATGAGGAGGAAAATGCCTCCACCTGTTAAACCATTCCTGTTTTGGGGTCATCTCATTGTTGCCCTCTAGTGCATCTGTTGTTAATTTCATTAACACCACAGCAGCTGAAACTGATTAACAACCCCTCTGCTACTTAACTGACCAGATTAATATCCCATAAGTTTCATTGACTTTATGCTATACTCTGATTAAAAAGTGTTCCTTTAATTCTTTTGAGCAGTATATATTATATATATACATATATATATATAAAATCTAATGTCTGTCTGTCCACTTTTCACGAGAGAACTACTTAACAGATTTAGATCAGGTTTTTTTCTCTCATTAGTTTGAACATACCGGTTGATTTTGCGATTTCTCTCATCACGCTAAGTATCATAGTTTGCTTGCAGAAGTGATATATTCATGCTAATTCAAAACAGAGGCTGTGGGCCGGCTCGGTTGGGGTAAGTGTGACGTCAGGAATGGGGAGCCAGGCAGGACCCTCCTCACTCATGGGCCAGCCACCAGTCAAAGTGGTCTACATCTGGCCACGTTCTGGAGCGTACCTTGCCTCCACTTACCTAGTGATATCTGTTTGTTTATTGATTTTTAAAGTTTGTCCTATTTCACTAATATGTGGGTGGAGCCACGAGGAGCAGCTAGTTTTTAATAAATTTACAAACATTTCTAAAATCCTGTTTCCACATTGTCATTCTGGAATATCAAGTGCATGTTGAAAAATTAATTTAAATGATTTTAGCACTTGGCTGCAATATAACACAATGTGTAAAAAAAAAGTTAAGACAATGTATGTATGTATTAATGTTAATGTGTTTTATTGTTAATTTTAAATTATTATTTTCTGTAATGTTTGAAATTACATACCATTAAATGTCCTGACGTGCCTTGTGCTTTGGAGTCCCAAATATAGCAAAAACGGAGTGAGGCCTCCTAAAATGTCCCTCAAGGCAAGGCCTTAACCTACCCAAACTGCCCAAGGAGATTTGCCCCAGATCCAGCTAGTTGTAAAACTGCTAACTGCAGTCACTGAGGTGTTGATTCATTTCTGTGGTCATTTTTATTAGGTTGTACTTTGGTGGCATTTAGCCACCACCCTAAGCTTGAGTTTGTGACTGACATTTTTCTTGGCTGATGCACGTTGTCGGTGTTTGGCATACGGTAATACTCTCATCATTTTTGAGACTGTTCCCCTGATTTTGCAGATTTTATGACTGATGCACCTGCAGTCTGTGGGGCACTGATGGCCTCTTTGAAATTCTGTTTGTTGCTTCATGCTGCTTTGAAAGCTCACATATGAAAGTGCTGATTATCCGAGCTCGTTTAAAGCTGGCACAGAGTGCTAATTGGCAATCAGCCTAACGTGACTCACCGCTGCAGCTGCATTTCTAATTGAGATTGAACTTCTTCAAAGTTAATCTTTTTTCATGTGGTGTTTCCGCTATGTTGTCCACACTTTTATATATGTATTGCTTCAGCTACAGCAGAAGAAGGTGGGCTTCTCAGTAGGAGAATTGACAGAAGACCCTGAGGCTGTGTGCCCTGCATACTGAATGCTATAAAATGGTTAGCAACAAATCTGGTGGGCTAATTACCTTTTTTATTTACTAGAGTCTGGGTGGCCATAAGACATTTATGAGGATAGTTAGTGTAGGGCATCTGCAAAGGAAAGAAAAGGTTAGGGGCTATTTATACAAGGGGAAAAGGAAAGAAGGTTAAAGACACAATGTCTCCAACCTTTTCTTTTCAGTGTTGAAATAACCTAAAACCTTTTTTATTGTTCATTTATAAGGATATTCAAACAATATAGCATTTGTGTTCTCACTTAAGATGGACTCATGAATGGTGTCATTCTGTGATTTGAACACACAGCGTGGAGTGTGCAAAATGAAAGTACACCTTATGGAAAGGTCTTCTAAATCCAGACCAGTGTACAGATGCAATTACGATGGCTGATATGATGTCAGGTTTTATAGCACAATGTCTGGAATACAAGGCACAAGAGGTTATACTTTCACTATATGATGCACTGGTGAGACTTCCCCTGGAGTACTATGTACAGATTTGGTCTCCATATTACAAAAAAAAAGACATAGCAGCACTTGAAAAAGTCCAGAGAAGAGGGACTAGGCTGATCCTGACTTAAACCTTCTCATTTTAAGCAAATAGAGATAAAAAGGTGACCATATAAACAAAAAGAAATCTGACAAGCATGAAGAGACCATTCAGTCCACCAAAGCTTGTTAGTTTAGTTCACAGCTAAGCTATCTCAATATCCACATACTTCTTACAGGTCGAAAAGATTTCTGCTTCAACCACATGTCTCAGTAGTTTGTTCACAACTCTTTGCATAAAGAAGGGTTTCCTGGCTTCAGTTCTAAATGCTCTTCCCTTTATCAACGCCTTTCAAAATTTGAAATTCTTGGAGTAGGTCCCAACACAGTCTCCTCTCCTGCAGACTAAATAAGCTTAATTCTCTCCGTCTGTTAGAGTAAGAAATGTTCTTGCAGAGTCAAGTTTTGAGTTACACTTGGTTGCTCTCCTCTGTCTTTTATGTAGCGTGGTGACCAAAACTGCCCACAACACACGACAAGGTGGCATAATTGAAACGTTTAAAATTATGAAGGGAATTAGTACTGTGGGTCCTTGCCATGTTGAACAATGTATGTTTGCACATGAGTAGTTTGTTAACTTACACACAGTAACTCTCTGGTGGAGATGTCGCTGTTAATGTCACTATATCAGTATCGCACTGCTGGCGCATGTAGTTATCTAAATATGTGTTTTGTTTTTTTTTTTAATCTTGGTCATATTTTTCATTGTCCCATACTTTCCTGTGGCACTAAAAGAGCTGTCATTGTGGTACATACAGGGCGGATTTTCCTATAGGCTAACTAGGCTTCAGCCTAGGGCCTCAAGATCAAGAGGGCCTACATTCAAATTGTTAGCGGATTTTGTGCTGCTTCGCAGGTTCTGGGTACAATGGGTCTTTTACTTCCTGTACATGTTTCCTCAGTTGGTTTGCCCAGTTGATTTCATACAAGGGACGCTATTGGCAGATGACTGAGAAGCTAACCAATCATAGCACGCAGTTAAGTTCTCCTGACTGAGAAGCTAACCAACCAGAGCACGCAGTTAAGCTCCTGTGTGCTGAATGCAGTGTTAACCAGGAAGTCTCGTCTCGCTCATTCAGCATCAACATGTTTCGCTGTGTAAAGAGTTAATTTTGTGCATAGACAAGCCCTTCATTGTGGCTTGAAAACAATCTGCTACTGCTACTGCTTCAATGAGGCTATGATTCTTTTATTTAAAAAGTAGGAAAGGAATATAAGATCTATGGCGCTGTGTCCTTTTAACCAGGGTGCAAAACGAGTTGTAAGTGGATGTAATAAGGCAGTAGTCTGGATGGGATCTGCTTTAGGGATTTGGATTGAAGTCTGCCGGAAGAAGAACAACGGCAGGGCTACACAATTGCCTGAAGAGGCTCCCTTTAGAAGGGCTGTAACGCTCTCCTTTGTTGTGCAGTAAAATTAAACTCATTGTTATCGGACAAGTCATCGTGTCATTATTGGTGAGTAACCATAATTAATTTTCTACTTACAGTACTTAGTACATGTACGACGTTTATTGTCACTGTATATCTAAGAGAATACAAAGGGTTTATGCTGTATAACTGTACGGGGAATATTTATAAACAGTGTGGGAGAGTTTATAAGGGCTTAAAATATATAAAAATAACCATACAAACATATGGTTTTTACTTCGCGGATTTTCACCTATCGCGGTGGGGTCTGGAACGCAACCCCCGCGATCGAGGAGGGATTACTGTATCTTCATTTCGCGGAATTCTAGGTAAGTTCTTAACATATGTTTTAATTTGTATATTTTAAAATGTATATTACGTGCTTTATTTTATATTTTCATGATTATATTATTAACATATTGATATATATCACAGTAATGATGTATTTTATTATCTCTCATGTAATTTACAAACTTAAAAATGGGAGGTGAAAGGGCCTCATAAGTGGAATAGCCTAGGGCCTCTTTTCATCTAAATCCGCCCTGGTTATATAAAGTCCAAGGTTAACTGTTAAAATAAATTTTAGTCTGCAATACAATACATTTGCATCCATCTTTAACTTCTGTCTTTTATTTATATTTCATGCTGCATCTGTCACTGCGATTGTGGCCTGTCTCTTAGTGTTGATGGTATACTGCCCATATATCCCTGTGACCCTTACTGTGCCCCCCATAATGTTTGAGACAAAGACACATTTTTCCTTGTTTCCTTGATTTAACCCCAGGCTCCACAGTTTCAAAATAACAAACAATTCACATGTGACTAGAGCAAACGCAGCGTGTAAAGACGAAAAGAAAGCACCCAAGACCCAAAGCATCCCGCCTCATCTGTTTAACATGATGGTGGGGGTGTTATGGCTTGAACATGCATGGCTGCCACAGGTATTGGTACACTTCTCTCAATTGATGATGGAACTGCTGGCGGCAGTTGCACAATCATTTCTGAGTTTTACAGAAACATTTGTTTGAGTTCCAATAAATGCCTCCAAACTCATTGGACGTTGATTCATCCACCAACAAGATAATGATCCTAAACCTACTGCTAAGGCAAAACAGAAGTTTTGTCAATGCTAAAAAACAATGGAAGCTTCTTGAATGACCAAACCACTCACCCAATTTAAATCCAAATGAGCGTGCCCCTAAAACAATCAGGAGCTGAAGATGGCGACAGTAGGGGCTTGGCAGAGCATCACCAGAGAGGATACTCGGCATCTGGTGATGATGTCTATGAATCACAGAATTCAACAGTCACTGCATGTAGTGAACATCCAAAAACATACTTAATATGACGGCTTTAATATACCTGCCATTGCTAGATCCAAACATTATGGTATCCTGAAATGGGGGGCACACTTAAAAAGTGTTGTGACTTCTACATGGCGTGACCGAAACATGTGCAAATTCCCTTAAATGAAAGTCTGCAACGCACACTTTAATCACATCTGGATTGTTTGATTTTGTCATTTTAAACTGTGGAGCAGAGGAGTAAATCAATGAAAAATGTGTCTTTGTCCCAGACATTATGGAGGGCACTGTAACTACATCTTTGATGAGTGACACGAGTCATATTGGGATTATCACAGGGGTATCAGCTCCCCTGACTCCAAACAAAGGTCCTTAAATGTTTCCAAATCTTAAAATAAAAGCACCTCCAAAAACTGTGATTTTTCATTCCCTGCTGTTGACATCTGATTATGTAAATCTTGACTAATTCTGATTACATATAATCACTGGTTTTAGTGTAGTTTTCTCTAAAATAAACACTTCACTGTCTTCCCCACCACTACAATAACAGAAGTTGATAGCGCAGATTCAATTACAGATCTCAGTGAGCTGTTGCTGTAAATTACGACATGGCCCATTGGGCTGAACGCTGATCCTTTTTATCTTGGGCTCATATAATGTCTCCATGGAGGATTGATTCTAGGTGAATTTTAATTCTGGAGTTTTTTAATAAAGTTGGTGTTAATTCCGAATTTTCAGATGTAGAGTTAATTACTTGCAAAAGATAACTGAATAGGGTATCATATTGGGGCTTGTATTGATTATTGTAATTCTCTCCTTTCTGGTCTTCCTCACTTTAACAAACTCCAGTTGGTTCAGAATGCTGCAGCTCGTCTTATTACCAGAATCCCTTCCATTGTGTACATTACTCCTGTCCTCTAGCTGCCTGTTAGGTATTGCATTGATTTTAAGATTCTACTTATTACTTACAAGACCTTCCATAATCTGGCAGCTCCTTATCTTTCTGATCTTCTTCACATCTCCATTCCTTCTCTTATCCTTAGATCTTCTTCCTCTATCAATCTTATTATCCCTCCTGGTCACTTGACTACCATGGGGTTTACAGTAGAGCTTTCAGTCTCAGTGGCGTAGCTCAAGTTCGCGCCTCTCGGGGTGGTGCTTCAATTTGCCACCCTCCAACATATCTGAATATATTAACCTATTTAAATAGAAAGTTAAAATGACATATAGAGAAAAATGAAGATTAATTTTGCATAGATGTATTCATATATAGAGAAACAGCAATAATTTTTCACATATAATTATTTATAAGCATCAACTAGACAAGAATATAATATAGACACTGATAAGCCATGCTCTAACTATTAGTTTAATATAATTACGCTGTGAAAACCAAAACCAGTGTAGTGTACAAGTGATAGGAGGGGATGTAGTAGTAGTAGTAGTTTTATTTATATAGCGCCCTTCACAGACACAGGTCACAGAGCGCTGAACAGCAAATACAGAACAAATACAACAGTTGAAACAAAACATAAACAAAACCAATAAAAACAATAAATAAACAAACTGGAACTATTCAGCACTGATTAAAAGCTTGCTTAAAAAGAAATGTTTTTAGTTGTTTTTTAAAAGAATCAACAGACTCGACTCCACACAGACCACATGGCAGGCTATTCCATAGTTTTGGTGCCACAGACTGAAAGGCACGATCCCCACGGGTTTTTAGCCGAGTGCGTGGGACAATGAGAAGACCCTGTTGCCCAGATCTTAGTGTCCGGCAAGCTGTATGGCGTTGGAGCAGGCTGGTTAGGTAGTCAGGAGCTTGCCCATGCAAAGCTTTGAAACTAAGAGCCAGTGCAGTGTGTACAGAATGGGAGTGATATGATCATTCTGGCTAGCACGAGTTAGGAGCCTGGCAGCTGCATTTTGAACTAACTGAAGGCGTGAAAGAGAGGACTTGCTCAAACCTGTAAAGAGAGCATTACAGTAATCAAGCCTTAAAGAAATAACAGAATGAACAAGCATCTCCAATTCTGATTTTGAAACAAAATTTCTTAGTTTTGAAAGATTTCTTAAATGAAAGAAACATGAGCGGCTAACTGACCTTACATATTCATCAAGTGTTAGGGACTGGTCAAAAATAACCCCAAGGTTACGTAGACTCGACTTAATAACAGGAGAGACAGAAGATAATTTTAAACTGATCTCAGAATGAAGAAAAGGAGGAGCAACAATTACTACCTCAGTTTTTCCTGAATTCAACTGCAGGTAATTACTACTGAGCCAGTCGTTAACCTGAGATAGATAATCAACTAAAGTGACCAAAGTATTAATTTGGTTAGGCTTAAATGAAAAATGTTTTCTGTGCAGAGCAAGAATGCATTCAGATTGATAACGAAACAAAACGAAATATTGTAAATTAAATGTTTATCTTCCTAGAAATTATTATCAGTGTAATGTTTATGTTTATTTTGGTTATTGTCTCATAAATTTCAACTGCTGTGTTGAAGCATTTGTGGATAAAAATCATAGAATTTTACTTTTTTCATTCATGAGTGATATTTTATCGAGCCCTGCTGCTTACACGCGAATTGTACTGAGCCTTTTAGTCAATAATGCTGCCCCCAAAAATGTGCCACCCGGGGCAGACCGCCCCCTCCGCCCACCCCTAGCTATGCCACTGTTCAGTCAAGTGGCCCCTCGCCTCTGGAACTCTCTCCCACAACATATTCGTACTATCGACTCTCTTCCTACCTTTAAATCTCGTCTTAAAGCTCATCTTTTTATTTATTCTGCTTGATTATTCTGGTTTTATTGTACTGTAATATTCTATTAATTTTATTTTGTGACTGTTTTTATTAATGTGTTCTGAGAGGTGTCTTTGTGTGCCTTGAAAGGCGCCTATAAATAAAATAAATTACTATTCGTATTAATTCTTAGTATGGCTTAAATGCAAAATAAAAGTGTTAACCTGCAGAACACTGAATGACCCTGGTTAAATCTGTCCATGTAAACACATTCCTGTAGGCTCCAGTGCGTGTTCTACAAAGAAAAAGAGAAGATGAAGGCCACGTTTGGGGGGCTATCCCCAGGAGTATCCAATGCCCAGTATATAAAAGGTATCCCCAAAACCAGAGATTTTCTTTTTTCAGTCTAAAAAAGAAAGAAATAAAATATGGTATAATAATAAGTCCCAAGATAAAAAGGGATATGTGAAATATGTGAAACAAAAGGGCAGCAGCATGGTCAACCAACTCCTGTTCAGCCGCAGTAAGCTAAAAGGAAAAAAGAACGATAATCCTGCAGCATTCATATATGGTATTGTTACACTTTGGCTGTTTTCATTCTTACTTTTTATTCCGTAAGTGACCTGTCTAGCTTTTTTTTAAAATTCCATAATGCAGCTTCTTAAAGTTAGTTTTTCAATTGTTTTATATTTTCTTACAAGTCTAGTAGAGCTGCAGTTAAGCATTAGTTGTCTTAAAACTAAATAAAAGATCAAGTTCAACCTAAGTACAAGTTCAAAAGTCATACAGCGGCTTACGGGAATGTCTCAAAGGCTTGCCAGGTGGAGAGCTGCCAAGCTCAGAATAAAGTACTGAATGTGATTAAGCGCTGTTGGAAAATAAATAAAGGCTAGTAAAATGCTAAGTTAAGTAAAATGCTAAGTTATTCAGGATACTACCTGCACATACTGTAAGAGCTTTACTTAAGATACACTTAATACTTTTGTGGGCCATGTTAAATGTGAATTTCCCCTTGGGATTAATAAAGTATCTATCTATCTATCTATCTATCTGTCTGTCTATCTATCTATCTATCTATCTATCTATGTAAATACATTCTAACATAAAACTGTAGGTTTTGTCTACAGCAGGGTAAAGAATATCACAAAGTGGCATCGGGTGTGCACTTCAACTGGAAAGCCAGCAAATCAGAGAAATGATGGAGAAACGCTGCAGCTGTCTGTTCAAAGGTAAACTTGTAAAACTGTGCAGATATTGCTCAGATATGAAGCATTTCATTAACCAAAAATAAATAAATAAATAAAAGAGTGGCAAAATAACTCTACAAAAATGTTATTTTGTTTCTGCTCCTCACAGAGGTTGTCAAGAAAATAAATCAATTCAAAGTCCTGAAACAGATAGATAGATAGATAGATAGATAGATAGATAGATAGATAGATAGATAGATAGATAGATAGATAGATACTTTATTAATCCCAAGGGGAAATTCACATAATCCAGCAGCAGTATACTGATACAAAAAACACTGAATAATTGTTGTCCTCGGGTTGCCTCCCAAGCAAGTACAAAAATGTCTCTTTTTCTTCTTTTATTATTAGTAAAAGCAGGTGACGTACATCCACGTGTAGAAACAGATGTGGTAACAAAACGAATACAAGACCATGACCGAGATGCTCACAGAGGTGAACCTTTGCTCTGCAACCTTCTTGGTTCTTTAAAGGAGTTTGGACAGGAGAGTCAGACGCCATAGTGGCTGTTCGTGTTCATTTAAGTCAAATCCTCACTCAGTTGTCAGTTATTGTTCACAGAAGAAACTTTTTTTGCAATTATGGCGCATTAATTAATTTTAATGGACAGCTCCTTCACAACAGCTTTCACATTGTTGTAGTGTGTCAATCAGTCTTTGAATTGTCTGCCTGTTATGGGAAAAGCTTTCAAGGGGCAATACCTCTGGTCCAAATGCCCCATTTTTGTCAGAATATGACATTATGAATGCAACTGCTCACCCCTTTATCTCTCGGTGCATTTTGGTTAATTCAATAGCTCAGTTTTGTTCTCATTCTGAAGAAGTCGAAATTCCAATACAGAATCAAAAATGTTATCTGCTGGCCAATGATCCAATTGTCAGAGCTACATTTAAACACAAGAAAGCCCCTTTGTACAGGGCACAAATCAAATTCAGTGTACATATTTTGCTATAATGCACTTGGAGTATTCAATAAATCATAAATTTTGTCTGCTGGGGCACACAATTTAAAACACTATTTCTTGAGAATGAATGAACTACAGTAAGCAACTTATATGTTATTATGATTGGGTATCACTTGGGTTACTTTGAGAATTTAAAATATTTTTATTCTGATGTTCACATTGTTCAAGTGCTTTCAGAAAGTTCACTTTCAGTTGTTGTCTCATTTCATAATTAAAAAAAAACTCTATCATAAGTCTCTGGCTCCACAAAATAGCAAACCAGTGAGGCCACCAAAAAGCCGACAGCACAGGTCTCACCCCAAGGCAAGCCTAACTTGGCCTCTAAATTAGAGATCTAGCTTTTAACTTCAAAAAATAGCAAAATATTATTTAATCCTTGAAAATGTGGTGAGAGACTTTTGTTATATTATTTTTATACTTCTGGTATGCCCTGAGGAACCTCATCCCTGGAAGAGTCGAAAATGCCGGAGAGCCACTGGGGTCAGGCCTGTTGGGGATTAGAACTGGTGTGATGCTGCAGCATGGCAGCTGACCTGACCTGTTATTTGTCTTGTTTCCCTGCTTATTCTACTTGTTCATAATCGCCAGAAGGAGATCTGTGTAACTCCGAATGGAGCAAAAAGAAGTCCCAAAAGGATTCTTTAGAAATAAGAATGTATTCACAAGAATGGAAAAAAAGTAACACATATTTAAAAAGAGGAAAAGAGGTCATCAAAAGAGTTGCCTACAAGGCAATTTTAAGCAAACAATATCCAAAAAATGAATCCTAAGAAGCACAGCAAAATACCGTATATACTCACGGATAAGTTCTCCCACAGATAAGTCGGGACTTGATTTTACTGTATAATTACTGGTATTTTATAATGTCAGTTGTATAAGTCGAATGCAGAAAACTCATGCTATTGGTGCAAGGGATTATGATATACTAACGCCCACCTGAGAGAGAACTATGGAGCACACTGCCTTTTTTTTTCGATGTATTGAGCCTACCTAACCACACGGTGATACCCGAACTATTCTGAAGTGACGTTTGCACTATTTTGTGTTTTTTGCATCTCACACCCCCATACACCTTTATCATAACAGCATCCCTTATCTACGATGGAGTGATCAGAAGAAAATATGAAGCTGGTTTTCAATTAAAAGTTATTGAAGTAGTGAAAGAAATTGGTAACTGCGTTGCTGCAACAAAATTCGATGCGTCTGAGAAACTGATGCAAGATTGGAGAAGGCAAGAAAAAAAAATTTAAGTGTTACATTTTTGAATGGGTGTATACAGTGCCTCTGGAAAGTATTCACAGCGCATCACTTTTTCCACATTTTGTTATGCTACAGCCTTATTCCAAAATGGATTAAATCCATTTTTTTCCTCAGAATTCTACACACAACACCCCATAATGACAATGTGAAAAAAGTTTGCTTGAGGTTTTTGCAAGTTTATTAAAAATAAAAAAATTGAGAAAGCACATGTACATAAGTATTCACAGCCTTTGCCATGAAGCTCAAAATTGAGCTCAGGTGAATCCTGTTTCTCCTGATAATCCTTGAGATGTTTCTGCAGCTTAATTGAAGTCCACTTGTGGTAAATTCAGTTGATTGGACATGATTTGGAAAGGCACACACCTGTCTATATAAGGTCCCACAGTTGACAGTTCATGTCAGAGCACAAACCAAGCATGAAGTCAAAGGAATTATCTGTAGACCTCCGAGACAGGATTGTCTCGAGGCACAAATCTGGGGAAGGTTACAGAAATATTTCTGCTGCTTTCAAAGTCCCAATGAGCACAGTGGCCTCCATCATCCGTAAGTGGAAGAAGTTCGAAATCACCAGGACTCTTCCTAGAGCTGGCCGGCCATCTAAACTGAGAAGAGAGAGAGAGAAGGGCCTTAGTCAGGGAGGTGACCAAGAACCCGATGGTCACTCTGTCAGAGCTCAAGAGGGTCCTCTGTGGAGAGAGGAGAACCTTCCAGAAGGACAACCATCTCTGCAGCAATCCACCAATCAGGCCTGTATGGTAGAGTGGCCAGATGGAAACCACTCTTTAGTAAAAGGCACATGGCAGCCCGCCTGGAGTTTGCCAAAAGGCACCTGAAGGACTCTCAGACCATGAGAAACAAAATTCTCTGGTCTAATGAGACAAAGATTAAATTCTTTGGTGAGAATGCTAGGCGTCCCGTTTGGAGGAAACCAGACACCGCTCATCACCAGGCCAATACCATCCCTACAGTGAAGCATGGTGGTGGCAGCATCATGCTGTGAGGATGCTTTTCAGCGGCAGGAACTGGGAGACCAGTCAGGGTAAAGGGAAAGATAACTGCAGCAATGTACAGAGACATCCTGGATGAAAACCTGCTCCAGAGCACTCTTGACCTCAGACTGGGGTGACGGTTCATCTTTCAGCAGGACAACGACCCTAAGCTCACAGCCAAGATATCAAAGGAGTGGCTTCAGGACAACTCTGTGAATGTCCTTGAGTGGTCCAGCCAGAGCCCAGACTTGAATCCGATTGAACATCTCTGGAGAGATCTTAAAATGGCTGTGCACCAATGCCTCCCATTCATGATGGAGCTTGAGAGGTGATGCAAAGAGGAATGGGTGAAATTGGCCAAGGATAGGTGTGCCAAGCTTGTGGCATCATATTTAAAAAGACTTGAGGCTGTAATTGCTGCCAAAGGTGCATCGACAAAGTATTGAGCAAAAGCTGTGAATACTTATGTACATGTGATTTCTCAGTTTTTATTTTTAATAAATATGCAAAACCTCAAGTAAACTTTTTCATGTTGTCATTATGAGGTGTTGTGTGTAGAATTCTGAGGAAAAAAATGAATTTAATCCATTTTGCAATAAGGCTGTAACATAACAAAATGTGAAAAAAGTGATGCGCTGTGAATACTTTCCGGATGCACTGTAAGTCGGGGTCTGATTTTATGATAGATTTTTCAGGTTTCAAGACCTGACGTATATGTGAGTATATACTGTAAGTAAAAAAAAAAAATAATAATAACAGAGATCAAAGCCAAAGAAAATACAATACACACAGAGCCACCGAATAACAAAGCTCATACAATGAAAGGCGAGGGACTGCATTTCCCATCAGCCTTGATAGGGCTGGTGGGCGGTCCTTTAAGGGAGATAGACAGGTGGCCCCACCTCTTGGGGATTCACCCATAAAATGCACAGAACATCCGAACACCGAAAAACAGACATTGAAACTACAGGATAACCATCTCAGATGTCCTTCACTTGCAACAGACGAGGCCAACTCACTTTTTTTTAAAATATGGCAGGATGTAATTAATAATATTTTAGAATAAGCATTTTTATTGGGAAAAGGACATTCTCCCTTCTTTGCTGTTTACAAAGATTTGCAATTGCTGTTGGCTCTCCTCTCTTTCTTTCAGGTAGGAGCTGGATTCTGTTTTGTTAAGTTCAATTTGATTGTATATAATGTTATTTTCTTCATTGTATAAGTTAGACTTGATCATATGGATTGTTGTTTTCTTCAAATAAAACTGAATATTAAAAAAGAAACTACATGATAAATGAACAGAATGCAATTAATAGAAAATACAATAATAGATACATGATATATGGTCCGTGTACTTTTTGGTATTTGAAATTTCATTTTAGAAGCAAAAACGAAAAAATGAAAATAAAAGGAATTTTCAGATTTTGATTTTTGATTAAAGAATAAAATGAGGGAAAACAAGGTATTTTTTTAATTCTGTGGTAAAAAATGACAGTCATAAACTTAAAATTACATATACTTTCTGGATTTATTTTTGATTCAAATAATTAAAGTGTAATAGCTCAAAAACAACAAAACAGACGCATTTTTTTCGAAACCTAAAGTACTTCTTCTTCTCTTGCGATTTTTGACGACATGTGTGAACAGTCCTCCTCACACCACATCGATCGACGGCCTCGAAGTTACGCATCAGCAGAGCCATTACATTGTTTTTTAGAACAGTAAAAGAGTGACAATCCGGGATGAGGACATGACTGCAGAAAAACTGAGTTGCATCTTTCTGGTAAAAATACAAGCTTTCCAAACTTTGCTTCATTGATCTAGCAATTCTTTTATGAACATTATTGTTATTACTTACTGTGAAACAGCTAACATTTGGTGATTTCATTTACTAACACTAAGTCTGGTAATTTTTAGAGTGTTAGCATTTTGAATGGTTGCTCATTGACTTTTACCGGCTACTATAGCTAGTAAATGTTTTGAGTATTAACAGTGCACACAAATGTAACACGTTAGGAGAGCAACGTGATTTACAGAAAGTTTTCTTAACATGTGTTACACTTGTCAATCAGCAACCATTCACACATTTACACACATTCAAAATGCTAGCACTATAAAAATTGCCAGACTTAGTGAATGAAATTACCAAATGTTAGCTGCTTCACAGTAAGTAATAACATTAACGTTCATAAAAGAGCTGCTACATCAATGAAGCAAAGTTTGTATTTTTACCTGAAAGATGCAACTCAGTTTTCCTGCAGTCATGTCCTCGTCGCGGAGTGTCACTTTTTTACTGTTCCGAAAAACAATGTAATGGTCCATCCTCTGCCGATGCCAGTGTAACTTCAAGGCCGTCGATCGATGTGTTGTGAGGAGGACTGTTTGCACATGTCATCAAAAATCGCGCAGAAGAAGAAATACTTACGGTTTCTGACAACGAAAATGTGTCTGTTTTGTTGTTTTTTCTGAATCACAAATAAATCCAGAAAAATATATGTAATTATAAGTTTATGACTGCTGTTTGTTGCCATAGAATTTAAAAAATACCTTATTTTCCCGCGTTTTATTCTTTAATCAAAAATCAAAAACTGAAAATTACTTTCATTTTCATTTTTTCGTTTTTGCTTCTAAAATTAAATTTCAAATGCCAAAAAGTACACAGACCATATATGAACAGAATAATTTTATAAAAAAAAAAAAAAACAATAGAAAACAACTAATGTTAATGAAAAGAAAATAAACAAGACTAAAAGAAGCATTTTAAATAGGAGCCAGAAGAGAAACCCTGGCTTGATTATCCATTATCCAACCCTCCATTTCCTAACCACAGGGTCACGGGGGTCAGCTGGAGCCAATCCCAGCCAAGATAGGGGGCAAGGCAGGAAACAAACCCTGGGCAGGGCAGTTTAAATATAACACAAGAATCACTGCAATATTTTTCATGAAGTGGAGTCTTCCAATAAGGCAAAATGGGTGTAGGGCCTCCAAAAAAGCTCTGCAAAAGGTAAGCCAAGATTTTCAATACCCTGCCCAGAAGAGGCATATCTAAACCCAGCAAGGCTCTAAATACTACCTGCCAGCTTCATTATAAATGGCCCCATAAATAGGAAGCTGGCAAAACAACTTAAATTGATAAAAAATATAACAAAATCCCCACAAAAGGAGGGATGACCGTAAACCTTCAGTGTGTATTAAAAAAGCTAACAAAGAATATTTATAAGTTGAGGATTTATTTGCAAATAAAAAAAAAATGACAAACAGGCAAGTACATGAAGCAAGCTTAAAAGTGCAAATAGAGAAGCAAGGAATTGCCGAAAAGGAAATCCTAAGAAACTGAATCCCAAGATGATATCCAAAATCAGAATATTTAATTCAGTGCCTGAAGTAATCAGAAATCCAGTATATCCAAATAGCAAACAATACTTAAAGAACGCCACCAAAAACAAATTATCTACTCCTGAGCCTTTTCACTGTATATTTACAGTGGGTACGGAAAGTATTCAGACCCCCTTCAATTTTTTCAAATCACCAGAGGGAGGGTTGAGGAGTGATGATGTCAGGGTGGCTCCGCCTCCTGGGGGCTCCACCCCCACAGAACAGGGAACATAAGTAAACATAAAAACATAGTACATAATTAACCAATAACAAGCAAAATCGACAGAAATAACAAATACATGAAAAAATAGGAATACAAAGACATCAAAACCAGCAGTAAAACATAAAGCACACATAAATTCACCATATCCACAATATCTACAAAAGCACACATTTGTAACAGAAATGTTTATTTTTTATCACACCATACAGGGAGACAATATGATATTGACAGATATTTTGCACCCTTCTATTCAAGTTCAGACCTCCATGAATTTTCCCCTTGACTGATCTACTTCAAAGCTATGATACTACAAATCAGCCATTATTATATCATACAATATTTCATAGATTCCCTAGACATTTATGGTTCATCATATTTTAAATTTTCCGAAAGTGACACTGCTTGTTTTCTTTCCTTGTACATATCTTTTCAACTCCGCCACTGCCGGTCCAAAGCCCGGATGAAAAAGGAGGAGGGTAGGGTGTTGGGATAGCAACCCCACCCGGTAAAACCCCAATGCTATAGAAACGCCAAAAAGAGAAACAGAGACTAACTTCCTGGAAGATGAAGGATCTCCGACAACTTGGAGATGCATAGGCAGAAATCACAAGGATGGGCTACACCTCGAGTCAACTAGAAAGAATGGCCCAGGACAGAAATCTCTGGAGATCTACCACCGGAAGGGGTGGAAAGGGTGGAGGGCATAAGTAAGTAAGTACATATCTTTTCATGCTTAGGTTCTTTTATAATTGACAATTTTTTTTACGATTAAATGTGAGTTAATTTCACCACAATATCTGAATGTGTTAACTACAAGTCTTTAGCCAGCCATTCATATGTCTCTCATGAAAATGTCCACTGCTCCTGAAGTCACTATAGCCACTCTGTAGGGCACAGAATGGGTACCTTACATTGAAAATGTTTATAACTCCTTAAGACACATTTTTTAACTTCAATTTTCAATTTGAAATAGATTTAAATAAGTTCATATTTTTGTCAGAGTTCTACAAACGTTAGGCCCAATTTCAAATCCAATGAAAAATGTGATAAACTTTCAATTTACAAAAAGTCTGAATTAGCGTAAGCTACCCTAATGCAGGGTGTTCATAAGAAATGTAATGATGTACTTCATGAGATAGAAGTAAATGATAAACAAGAATAGCTGTGTAAAATATTTAAAATATGATAATGTGTGCTTCAATTTAAATGTCTGAAGTCTAAATATTCTTGATTGTTATATAAATTTGTAATTTTTCACCTTGTCATAGAGGTTCATAGAGGACAAATCCCTAGTAAAGGATCAAACAACAAAAAGAAAATCATATTCATAATCACTGACCTTGAAATAATCAACAGCAATATCCCACAAGCTTATGTCTGACTTTTGTGAATTTTAACCTTCTGGGAGAGACTCTTAGAAGGCTATGGCCACCAATAAATATTCAAATATCAAAAATGGTATCGTATTCGTGGTCAGCAACCTTAAAATTGCATAATGCAACGCTTCACATGCCTATATTACCAGTCTCCATTTTTTCAAAGTTTTCTGAAAAGGATTAACTCTGACCCCTCGCATCCCATTAGGGGCCGAACCCCTGGGGTCGGTCAATATGGTAAGCTCAACTTCAAGTCCTTCTGATCATTTTGCCTTAAGACACTTGTTGGTTTACTCTTTATCACACGGGTCTTATTTCCTGCACAATATATGGTCCAAAAATGGATTAAAATGACGTCTTGCATAACTAGACATCAAAACAAGTCAAATGGTACATTATATGTGGGGTGTTTTTTGTACCAGCACCAGACAAAAAAAAATGAAGTGATTTCAAAGCATGATAGGTAATTCTTACAAACATAAAAAGACAACAGAATATTGCAGATGAGTCATAGAAAGTGGTGTTGTCTAAACTGGCTCAGACAGTGGTATGCAAGACGCAAAATATCCAAGTGAAAAGCATCCTGCAACCCAGAGCCAGCACAGTTGTGATCCCCCATCTAGAGAAACACTTGACCAACACTACTTCCCCACAAACCCCCACTGCAATACATTCGACAGCACAGTAAAGTGAATGACACATGAAAATGATGGTGATTATAAGACACAGCAACCATTAAAGAACCACTCAATGCAGCACACACAGAGGACTTCGCAAGGCAAAACATCTAACATTCGGACAAGAACTGTTCAATTAGGTCTTGAATAAATGGCCTTTAAATGTCAAGTACAACTGCAAATAGGTGTATGTTGTAAAAAATAAAGTGGAAAGTTCTCATTCTTGGACATGAGACCAGCAGGGTGCTCCTCTTCTGCACAATTAACGCATGTTTTCCAAAGCAATATGACTCAACCCCCCTGGAACCTGATAGTGGAGCCATTTTGTCTTTTTGCAGATTCTCCTCCTTTTCTCTCTGTCTTTCCCAGATTGCTGTTTTTAAAATGTTCCTTCTTCCTCAGATTAATCCTTAACTAACTCTGTGACATAACTTACTCTTCTAACCCTCTGAAACTCAATGAGTGCCATGATTTAGGCTGAAAAATGATGTTTTGTAGCCTTTTCCTTTAAGAGAAGCCATATTGTCTACCATTGCCAGGGTCACGTCCTGAGTTTCTAGGGGCGTGGCCTCCAGAGTCGTGACCTTGACTTAATCAGCCAATGGCATAAAAGGTAATGTGTAACTAAAATCCTTATTTTCATTTTGACTTCTTCTGTGTTTACTTTTTCATATCTTGCCTGGTTTTCGACTTATTGCATGTTATTTGATTTTGAATTTTGCCTCTCATCTGGGGTTCAGTCGCTTCAGTTTATTTTCTTTTGTTTGCCTTTTGCTTTAATCTTCTCATTTCCTCAAGATATTAGTTATCAGTTTTTCTTCTTAGTCAGGGCAACAAGGAGCTCTCTTTACATTTAGAGGAAACACTAAGCAATACAAATAGATGGTGACAGCAAGTCTACATGACGTCTTTTACACAAGTATGGTGATGGCAACAAATGCCAAGCCTGTTTAGATGTCTCCTTGAAGAAGTATGATGTAGACAGTACAGCTTTTGTGTCCCTTTAGATTGTCTTAAGGGTGCTTATAGATGGACTACTAGGACAGTTTTAAAGACATCCAAAACAAGTAGAACAAAGCATATTCAGACAAATTGCAAGGCAGGTAAAGATTTGAAACCAGAAACTGAACTGTAATTAACTTTTTTTTTGCTAAGTCATTCTCTTATTTGCACTAAGCCAATGATTAAATAAGATGACACCATTACGACACAGGACCAGTGCTCTAATGTAACTCTAATTCTTGATATCAAAGAGACTACAATCCAAGGTGGCAGAATCCAAGATAGCTGAGTGATGATGTCATCATTGATTCATGCATTTATTTCTAGTAGAATTGACTACTGCAATTCGGTGTTTACTGGATGTTCAAATTGTAGTTTTTTACAACTTCCAGTTAATCCAAAATGCTGCTGTAAGAATTATTACAAGAACAGGAAAATACGAACACATAACTCCAGTTCTTAAATCCTTACACTGGCTCCCTGGATTTCAAAATCCTCCTTTTAACATATAGAGCCTTAAATGGCCAAGGTCCAGCCTTACAAACTAAAACATACAGTACATTAAGATCTCAGGATGCCAGTCTGCTTATGATTCCAAGAATTAATAAAATAGCAGTGGAAGGTCAAGTTTTTAGTTACAGGGCCCCTAAACTGTGGAATGGTCTATCTGCTACTATAAGAGATGCCCCTTCGGCCTCCGCTTTCAAATCCCAGCTGAAAACTCACTACTTCAATTTAGCATATCCTGACTAGAGCTGCTGATTAACAGTACATACTGGTTCTCTGTTGTTAGCCATTGGCACTAAAACATAAGTAACATGATAGTTATAATATATTACTAACCCTCATCTATTTTGTTTATCTTCTTGGCACTCAAATGTGGCACTTGGTGCCACGGCCCACCTGCCAAGTTGTTTGCCTGTCTAAGGAAATGCCATCTCAGATGGAGGAGCACTGGAATCGTCAGGTAGAGGGGTACTTTCATCAGATTGGCTGGCCCAATGCTGACTCAGCTGTGGAGTGGCCAATAGGGGGAGACAGCTTGATGGCCAAGATCTCCAGGTTTATAAACAAATCCAAATTGTATTATGTGATATCATCTACTGTTAAATTCTGCTCTGTACTTCTATTTCTATTGCACTATTATATTGTATTGGGGATTACTTGTGTTGTGTTCTGTGTATTGTATTCTATTTACCCCCTTTTCTGATTTCTTCCATTTTTTTCCCTAAAAGGGTTTTTTTTTGGGGAGTTTTTAGTTTTTACTTGTCTTCTTAGAGAGTCAAGGGTAGGGGCTGTTAAAGCCCAATGTGGCACTCGTTGTGTGATTTTGGACTATACAAAAATAAATTGTACTGTATTGTATTGTATCATTCCATGATATTGCAGTGGCAAAAATAAACAAAAAAAAACTATTTAATAACATTATTATTTCCAATTAAATAGTGAAAAAACAGAAAATTGTTCATAAATAAAAGGAATTAATAAAAGAATGATAAAAAAACTTACAAATAAAGTTGGTTCTAGCCTTGTTATACCTGATATACTTTGACAGGTGGTTTAAAATCATTCCATTTTCACCACACCAGAGAAGTTTGGTAGCAATTGGGAAAAAGTGGAACTGAAAGAGAAAACATAATCTAGAAAAATCAAAAACCATTCTGATAATAGATGAGTATTGCAGGCACTAACAGTGTCTCCTACTGTTTGACAGCAGATAGCACATGTCAACTATAAAAATACAGTACAACTAAGAAATACTTCTTCTTCCTCTTTTGGCTGCTCCTGTTAAGGGTCACCACAGCAGATCATCTTCTGCATATTAATTTGGATGCCCTTCCTGACGTAACCCTCCCCATTTATCCGGGCTTGGGACCGGCACAAAGAAACACACTGGTTTGTGCATCCCTAAACCTTAGAATAAACACAGATAGAAAGAAAATTAAATGTACCAAATGTATGCTTTGAAGGGCTTGAAAAACAAACAGATGGACATGACTTAGGTGGATAAACACCTAAATAAATAAGGACAGTTCATTTTTTAAATTTTTATTGTATATTTTAATGGGGCAGTGCAAAGAATTCCCAAATTTAACAATATTTCAGGCCTTGAGAGGCGTAAATATGGACAAAATGCCTCACAGCTAAATGCCTTTTCATGTCATTCTATAAATAATTGTATGTACGTATTGCACAATGTTTTAGTTTTATTGCAAGTCTGTGTTAATTATACTGTACAGTATGTATAAGTATCTACAAGATTTTAGCTTTTGTAGAAGAAATGTACTATACAAAAATAATTCAATTGGCCGCGCAGGTTTGAAGCTTCAGTTATAAAAATGCAAATGTTTTATTTTGCACGGAAAAATGTCATTTACCATACACGGTTCTGACAATAAGCAACTTCGCGTCTTAAGAGGACAGCAGTTCCTGCTCAAAAGTGTTTTTTTTTTTTTAAACAAAGCATTCCTACAGATTAATTACAAGGCAAACTGATGCCCAACATTCTTGAAAAGACTGACGGCTGCTTACATTTCAGGATGGAGTCTCAATGAGTGGTCTCAGTATTTATTCTTGCGGTGCTTCCCATTTCTCTTATACACAAAGTCTAGTGCTGTTATTTTTAAATTGAATGTGACTACCCCAGTATACCTCTTCCTCAGGAAGCTTACTGTTAGTGCAGACCCATAGATGTTAAAATAATTTGACTTCTGAACTCTGTACAATGACTTCTAGCCAGCATCAGAATCCTGTGCTGGCCCGTGTTAGTATAACAGACAGCAACTCTGCCCACTGTAGTGTTGACCTACATCTGATGATGAGAGGCTGCCTCTGGGGCTCTTTCTTTAAAAATTAAAAAAAAAAATAGTGAACCTGGGAATGGAGGGCTTTTTGGTGGGGCGGGGGGCAATCTGAAGGCCGCATCAGCTCAGGCAACATGGTTGAAGTCAAATAGCAAAATAACTACAAGTAAACGTGTGCCTGATCATAAAAATGGCAAGCAAATCCAGAGTTAAATAAATATAAAAAAGAAAGCCTTAAGTCTACAGGTACTCTTTTCCCTAATGTGATAGAATTTACTACATTCTTCATCTCAACACAGTCTTTTACAGTCTTGAGTTGATGATGGAAGTCATATACAATACAAGTCCCACATGGTATCACACAACACTCCCATGTGATCAACAATAAGGCAGCATCCATGGCAAAACAAAGTAATTGGCATCCCCAGAGAAAGAAAATGGTGACATGTTAAACCATGAATTAAAATGGTACTGAGGAAGGGTTGTGAATGGCTTGAGGAAAGCCTTGCAATGATGACGGCAGCAATCATTCATGGGGACACCAAAAGGGAACGGATAACAACTGGAGGCAGTTCCACGAAGAAGACAGATCCCCTGGATTGTGGGTCACGAAGATACACATAAAGTGAAATTAGGTGGCGAGATAAAAAGAGCCACTGAAACAATTAACACACAAAAATGCTCATTAAAGAATAATTCATAATGTTTAATTACTGGCACATATCCCTAAATTTTGTAAAGCCGGTTCCTCTCAGTCCTTTACACTAATACGTTCAGTTTTTGACTTGTTTTACTCCACCATGATGGCTTTGTTTCGATACACCGTTGATCATTAACCCCGGAATTATAATGCGCAGGCACTGAGGTGTTAAGGGTGTTTCAACTCACTGTGGGACAAGTTAAAAAGAAAATGAAAAATTTGCAAACAATTGTACATTGGTCTGATCATAGATTTTGCGTCAACTTGGTGATTGTTAAGGTACGGAGGAGTGTCCAATGATTATTGTAAGTAATCAATGAGTCCAGGAGATTGATAATAACTGAGAACCAGGAACAAAATGACAAGATGAGAATCTAAAGACAAAAAAATAAGCCAAGTCCTAACCAAACCTAGCACTTGAGCCTACTTAGAAATACACAAATGTTTTTAAGAATGTTGTTTATCCGCAGAAGGATATTGTATACTGAAACTGACGCCATATTTACAGAGTCATTTCTTTACCATGATTACCACAACAATCATGATCATGTGACATATGCATAAGCAAGGCAAAACAAGATGAAAATAAAAGTCAAAAGAAACTAAAACTAAATTACTTTCTAGAAAGAGGATCCTAATCCTAATAAGAAAAAAGACCTAAAAGGACCAAAATCTGTTTACTATATTATAAAATTGTTGATTGGACTGTTTGGCTTTGGTCTAAATGGTCAGTTTTCACTGTGGGTTGCTCAGTAAGAAGCTGTCCATGCTTGTTGCACACAACACATTTAGTAATTGGTGACTGTTTCTACTCAGAAGATGGTAGAAAAAGATAAACAGTCCACAGCTATGAATAATATGGCCGAGGGGAAGCATATTGATACAGAAGAGCACAAATGAGGACATAGGCCAGGGGAACTCCTTGTTTGACTGGTGCTGAACTGGATCTGCTGTTTCTAAGACTGACAAATTCTTGCCTATCTGTCAGATAAGACTTAAACCACTGGAGGGCAGGGGCAGAGATACCCAGAATGTTCTCTGTGGCAGATCTCTAGCATCTCCCAGAAAGGAGCAGCTGAAGACAACAAAAATGAGTCAAATAACAACCGTGTGTAAAATGTTTAACCATTCATGAGGAGTTTCACTTGGGGTTTTTTCTGTGCAAAAGTTCAGCTGCCCAGTGGGCACAGCAGTGCGTGAAGTGGAAACTAATCATTACCAGTACCCTCTGTTTTTTTCGGCCTCTTTGTCCTCCTTGCGATGCGATGCCAATTGCCCTCAGAGGTTTGAGTGAGTTGATTTGCAAAGATTATATCAAAGAGTGGAGGGGGACATCAGAGCGAGAGGTGCACAATCATTTACTATTGGTACTCCATTGCTGAGATGGAATAAAGCCAGTATGCCGGTAAACAGAGATCCACAGCAGCAAGCCTGTACTTCTCCATTCAATTACTGTACATCAGTCTGTTACTTGAAGTTTCATCTTCCCTGTTCTCTGAAGTTTACAGATTACAGAGAAACATACTGCCCATCTCCTTAGGTTAAAGTAAAGAGTTGAGCTAAGCCATCACTGGGCACCTTCCTGAACAGGGCGGCACAGTGGTGGTGGTGCAGTGGTAGTGCTGCTGCCTCGCAGTAAGGAGACGAGTTTCTATCCTTGGTCCTCCGTACATGGAATTTGCATGTCTGTGTGGGTTTCATCCAGGTGCTCGGGTTACTTCACACAGTCCAAATACTGTGGATTGGCGATATTAAATTGGCCGATGTGTATGGTTGGGTTGTGTGTGTGTTTTCCCTGTGATGAACTGGCGTCTTGTCCAGGATTTATTCCTGCCTTGTACCCCATACTAGGCTCCAAGGCTTTTCAAGATTACAAACAGCTAGATATGAGAATAAAGATCAACAAGAATGAGATAAGGAATATTCATACTTTAATTGTCAGCTTTGGTATTGTACGCTGCTAATTTTTCCATCACTTTTCAGAACCTGCTTTCTCCATTGCAGGGTTGCAAACAGTCAGTGATTTCATACTGCATTAGGTTAATTTTAAAGAAAACTTATGAAATTATTATTACACAGATTTTTAAAATCAAAATATAATCTTTTGTGAAACCTTCTAATTCTTTTATGAAAAGAAGTGATAAAAATGAACCAAAGGGACTATTTTGTAAAATTGTTCATATACTGTAACCTGTTACAAGGCCTAGTTTGGAGGTGTTGGCTTTGGCTGAACTAGTGCTGCAAATCATTATTTTAAACTAGCTGTGTAAGCCTGTGCTGTAAAAATCCTAGAAACTATTGAACTCGTTAGAACAAATATTGAAATGCAGAGTCAGCGGTTTCATTTTACGGACATGCTCGCCCACCTTGTGTATCAGCAGCTACGCAAGTTTGTCTCTCCTCTGAGGTTTTGTTTTGCCGATGTGCTCAACTCGCGTGTTTATTTGCGGCTAAGCGAGTTTGTATTTCATCAGCGGTTTCACTTTGGTGATGGAGTCACTTTCTTTCAGCTTCATGCTGTAGCCTCATACTTGTTTCTTCTTCCGACTTGCTAACTTGGGGCTGCCTTGCCGGCTCTTTGAGCTTCATGTTGTAGCCTCGCACTTCTGGGTCGGACAGACAGACACACACACTTCCACGCATAAACATTTATATATAAGATATTTTGTGTTGAGTGGTAGAAAGCTTTGAAAGAAATATATGTGAATTATGTTACAAATATAAAAATACATCAAATACTGTAAACGTACAGTATATAAATATTTTTCTGTCACAATGGCATATAATTATTTACTACAGCAAATGCTTTATCAAAGAGTGGTATCCGTCTACAAAATGAAATGTTACAGAAGGCCATCATTTATGAAATGATCATATGCACATTTTTTAACAGTAAAAACAAATTAGAGGCTAACTGTGCCATTCCAAGCACTCAAACCTACAAATGCTCTGTGCTTTCTTTTACAGGCCTTGTGTCTTTCCTAAGTTTCAGCAAAAAAATGTATGCAAGTGAAGTGATTTTATTGCAGATATTACATGACATTTGCTTTATAATACTTTCAGTCATTTAATGTAATAATTCTTCACTCCAATGGTAAGTTCCTTCTGTTCTCTTAACCAGGTTATGCAAAGCAAACAAAACAAGTGGCTTCCTTTTTCTGCTCCACCCCGACTGACTTGTAAATTTAAAGTTCATTCACCCCTGAGTAATGATTCAAAGTCTGCGTTTAATTAGAAATCTTCTATCTGCTTTTAAGGGAAGTGAAGCTGATTCAAACAGACGTGCAACATTCTTAAATCTGACTGAAAAATGCTATCAACTCGTGAGAAAAAATATTGAAATGCAGTAATCATTTTATCCATCCATTATCCAGCCCGCTATATCCTAACTACAGGGTCACAGGGGTCTGCTGGAGCCAATCCCAGCCAACACAGGGCGTAAGGCAGGAAACAAACCCCGGGCAGGGCACCAGCCCACCACAGGGCACACACATACACTCACATAGCACAATTTAGGATCGCCAATGCACCTAACCTGCGTGTCTTTGGACTGTGGGAGGAAACTGGAGCACCCAGAGGAAACCCACTCAGAACATGCAAAATCCACACAGAGAGGACCTGGGAAGCAAACCCAGGCCTCCTTACTGCGAGGCAGCAGCACTACCACTGTGCCACCAAGTCATTTTATGAATCCTAAAAATATCAGATGCACAGAAGGGTACATCATAAGTAAATGATACTACAAATAACATATTCAAATGTTTGAATTTCTATCTTCAAGTACAAACAATGTAATATTTTATATGTATATTTAGCCAGTTACTGGGTCTGCTTAGCAATGGCTCTTTCATACGTAGTATTATGTATTGGTATGATTACCCGATTAGCACATGGACATTTTTTGTTAAGGCCATGAATGGGATTTCTGTCGTAATGGAATTCAGAATATAAGAAGCAGATGGCATTGGGAAGCAAATAAGAAGAAAACATCTCCATACATTTATATTCTATACTTTTCTGGTTTGTGTAATCACCACAAATGTCCAAATCAACAGCAGATGTCTTCAGTTTACTCCTAGATGAAGTCATGTTCTGATCAGCAGCTCTTCGGCTTTTGCAGATTTGTGCATTTTATTCCACATTGTTCACAAAACATGTTGCCATCTATGGCACTGCTTTAGTATTTTCTTTTAATACTTCAGATATTGTATGATATTTAACTTTTCTCCTTTTTAAAATTGTTTTTATATACACTACCAGTCATAAGTTTTAGAACACCTCAAATTTTCTTCAAATTTAATGAATGACCTAAAATGTTGAAAAGGTAATCAGTAAACTGCCAGAGCTTTAAATTTAAAGTTTAGGTTATCAAAAACCGAAAAAAGGAAATTTCAGAATACAGGCAGTCCCTGGGTTACGTACGAGATAGGGACTGTAGGTTTGTTCTTAAGTTGAATTTGTATGTAAGTCGGAACAGGTACATTATTTTAATAAATGCTATTGTTGACCGACTGTAACCAAAGGCTCTGCCAATGAATGATGGAGTTTCACCTTTCTCTGACCTTTTCATTATTTCTACTTTATTTTCAATGGTGATGGTTTTTCTCTTCTTTACTGTATCACCAGCACTTACATCAGATTTGTGTTTCAGAGACATTGTTGAAGGGTGAAGACAAAAGATTAAGATGAGCTCTTCTGCACAGCACTGTACCAACTATCACAGCAGGAAGGCACCCCTTGTTAGCACGTCTGATGTACTGACAAGAGACAACTTCCTGCTATGTGCGTAACAGTACAAGCAGGCTTACTATTGAGAATGACTGGGGACGGAGCTGGGGGGGGTTCATCACACGTTCACCACACAGTCACCTCCACTACAGTATGCTGCCTGCAGCATCCAGCCGCCAAGAACGAACACGGTACGGCCAAAGGCGGGTAGTGAATCGCCCCCATTCAACAGGCAGCCATCCGAGGCACAATACAATGCTACCCCCCGCCACCCCATTCACCCTCAATGGCCTCCATTCAGCCACAACCGGGTCACCACTTGCAGCATTACCAGCTGCCCGCCAAGAACGAACGGGGCAGCCGTGTGTGCTGGGTGGGCATTGACATGCCCCCCTCCACTCCATCCAGCCTGCGTCCAGTAGTGCGGCGCCGTAGTGGGTGGGCAGCAAACCATCGCCCTGCACGCAAACGATAGCTCTGGCCCCGGTGACTATGGACCATGGGTCACCGCTTGCCACCGGGAGCCGCCCGAGAGAGACTACACTGCGCGAGCAGCGAAATCACCCCCATCCAGCCTCCGCTTGCAGCGTCCCCAGGCCGAAGATGACGGAGTGGCATTTACTGAGGCGCATGCGTCGCAGCTGTGGCCCCATTCGTAAGTCATAGGTTGGACGTCAGTAACCTGGGGACTACCTGTATTACAAATTTGCCTTCTTCAGTGAACATCTAATAGGTGTGACAATGACGCTATACCAGCGCTTAACCCGACACAGACAGATGCAGGAGGCACTCTTATAAAAACACAAATGTTTTTTTATTTCTTGTCGCTCATGTGGAATGTCTTCCCTGTCCCCATGAGCCCACAACACAGTCCCACAAGTACAGTACCACACAATTCTACTTCTATTTCTCTTTTCCCCACCACTCATCTCTGGCAAGCTTTGCCCCCCTCCTCCAAACTCTGACTTACGGAGTGACAGCTGCTGGCTCCTTTTATAGCCCACCTGGAAGTGCTCCAGGTGTTTGATGACCTATTTCCGGCTGCACTTCAGGGTGTGGTGGAAGAACTGCCCACATGGGCTCAGGAACCACTGCAGCACCCCCTGGCGGTACCGCCAGATCCCAAAAGTGTAGTAGAGAACTCCATTTCCCATGGAGCCCTGCGGGAATTCAAGGCACCACTGCCACCTATTGGGGCTGCCATCTGGTGTCCCATGGGAGGTACTGTTCTGTCCATGCTTTATTGATGCAAGAAGCCAATGGCAAGAACCCATTTCAGGAGTGGGGGCCTAATGTGTAAAGTCTGCCATTTTCGCCTTTGCAGTGGAAGGATTTTCAGGATCAGATGACATTATCTCCCATCCTTCCTTTGGCTTCAAAGGTGTGCCGGGCCATGCTCCAAGGCTTTATACTCTTTCTTCACTTGCAGGCCCCCACTTCGGTGAATCATGCAATTCCAAACAAGGCAAAAGAGAATACAGTCTCATGCTGACTTTGACAGACAAAAATAGTATACTACAGTCCACAGTCTGATTACCCATTTCCCAGTTGTCTCTATCTGTCTTATAATGCTTGCCTAGCAGTTCTATATGGTGAGCCCCTGTGCCAAATCTGGCTCTGTGTCAACTATGCATGTGAATAGAAAAAGGCAGATTTATAAGATTCTAGGGGGCTCCTCCCCCTGCTCGCTTCGCTCACCCTTCCCTGTGTTTGGTTAATCAGCTATACAATTTTGAAAGCTTTTTTTTTTCTTGGGAATCGTTGCTTTAACTGGTGTAGGACCACAGATTCTCATAGCGTATGGTCCATTATTGTGTAAATCCACGTTTTGTGCATTGAATGATGTGAAGGCAAAAACACTTTGTTTTCCACTCTTTGCCTTTTATTTCTGACCTTGATTTGTCCTGCTATTTTTTCAATTACACCTGGTTCTGTACTCCGCCCTCCCTCAATCGGACCTAACAGTCACTTAAAAAGGCTTCAGCTTGGCTGGGACGCTACAATACTGTCGCATTTTAGTGCTTTTACTTTAAAACTTTATTAAAAACAATATTTGGAATTACCTTTTCTTCAAGATCGCATTGAATTTTGATCCCGTCGACAACACAATGTATAACTGCCCATGAGTGAATATTGTTTCTTTTTCTCTAATAAATAATCCGACTTTATCTAATGTTTGCCCCTGTGATTTGTTAATTGTCATAGAAAAAGCTATTCTCACGGTAAACTGTAAACATTTTAATATGAATGGCATATCACAATCTGGTGTCTAAATGTAATTCGCAGAATATATACATTACCTTTCTTGTCGCCTGTTAAAGTTTACATCGCTTCTCCATGATCATAAATATACACCTGACCGAATTGTGTATTCTTTGAAATTAAACATGTCGTTGCTTTGACTGGTGCGGGACCAAAGATTCTCATAGCGTATGGTCCATTATTGTGTAAATCCACGTTTTGTGCATTGAATGATGCGAAGGCGAGAAGACTTTCTTTGTCACTCTTTGGCTTTTATTTCTGACCTCAATTTGTCCTGCTATTTTTTTAATTACACCTGGTTCTGATGATTAATTACCTTTTTTTTGCTTTAATGTGATCTTTACTATCTTTTTCTTGATGCTGTAGCGACTGACGTAATAAAGTGTCACAACAGTTCTACTTAAATAATCGCCAACTTCATAACTCCAAACACAACTTTCTAGCACCCTCTCCAACCCCTCCTCCCATGGGTCTCGCCTCGCCGTTACCGCATCAATCAGTACCCCGCTATCAGTCTTCCGTGCTGTACTCCGCCCTCCCTCAATCGGACCGAACAGTCACTTAAAACAAAAAAGGCTTCAACTTGGCTGGGATGCTACAATACTTTAGAATTTTATTGCTTTCATATTCTGTACCTTTCTCTGCACGTGTATTAAACAATGTATACATTGTTTGCTTGAGCCTTTCGAATTCCACTGCTTTCATAATCTCTTATCTGCCTTTTTTTCTCTCCAACGCTTTTGGGTCTCTTTTCTCCACACTGCTCTTTCTTCTTTGCTGTGAGCACAGGATCTGTGTGTGCTACGTGCTTTTACATTACATGACTGAGTGTTTTGCTGGCTGGCTATGCTCTTATTTGATAAGAAGGGCGTGTCTTGCAAGAATCTCATGTTCCACGTCCCCGCGAGACGGCCCTGGGACAATCTCTTGGCACCAAGTCTCATGTTTACGGTCCCCGCAAGACGCTCCGTGGCCAGTCTTTTTTGTCTCGTGGGTCTTTTAAACGTCTCGTCATCCTGCTTTTCCTTTCCAGGATTTTTTTTTATAATAAAGAGATATTTGCACAGAGTACAGTGACATATTAAATGTATGCTTATTACATCTGCCATGAAGACAGAGCAGTTAATGGGGGGCTTGGCTAGTTAAGTATACATGTACATCAGAGAGATCAACACAACCACCCTCATTAGGAGCTCCGGCTATCGATTAGGGCAAGGCCTACACTACTGTGAAAAGGACTGGGTAAAGGGAGACCAGGGTGAAAAAGAAAAGGAAATAAAGTATCTGAAGAATGAGATGGAGAGGCGTATGAAAATGTGAGCCAGTCGGGTGAAAGAATCCGAGCGGGAGCATGAGGAGCCACTCCAAAGAGACAAGTATAATCTAAGAAGCAGGGGAGATCGAGGGCTTGTGGAGACTCGCTGTGGTGACTGACCGGGAATAGTGGGAAGTCCGAGGAGACGGAGTCTGGTGGTGTCTCTTTTCTACTGAATGACTTTGCTAGAGCAGAGTAGACGTGAGGTTCGCTACAGAGAAAACTCGTTCAATGGTGAATTATGGATTTTAACTTTGGGTAACTTTGTGTTTCAATTATTTATCAGTTTTACCCCCACAACACTGTTTTCATGAATTTAATTATTGAAGACATTTTATTTAATGAAGAATTTTTAACTGCATGATGAAACTTTTGTATTATTTAATAAAAATGCACTTTTGTGCTTTTTGCATTGAAACTTGTCTTGTCACTTGCCCTAGTGCATCTCAAATCATGAACTAGTAGATGTCCCAACAGAGGATGGTGCCCATGATTATGGGCACCAGAGCATCACAATTGTATAATTATCTACACTTTGTTTAATATTTTAATGACTGAATGAATAAAATGGCTATGAATGACACTTATGACATAGGTAACCCACAAAAGCACTAGAGCATGAGGGCACTCTGACAGAAAATGAAGTCACTGCTTTAACTACTGGTGCAGTCATTATTCCAACCTTATCAAGAGTCTGTCTTTTTGCAAATAATGTAGTATACACTAAGAGATAACATTGTAGTGACCAATTGATAAGAAGACTTATTAACTGGATGGAACTCTAGAAGCAATCCCATGGGTTCAGCAGTAAAATAATAAATAGCTCGTGTGTTTAAGGGATCAAACTGCTAATCTTGTATGATGTCTCCGTGTTTCTCCTGTCACAGTGCTCATTATAATATTTATGGAAATTATATCTTGTATTGCCTGACGCTGATGGAGAACATACAGTTGGGATTTGAATACCTCTTACACATATTGTTGACACCCCTTGCCCAGTCTCTTGATGCTGATTGGTCATTTGATTAAATCTAGATTTTTCATGATTAATGTGTGGTCATGAAAAGAAATGCCATTAATACTAAATTAAAAAGAAATTATTTATGTGACTGATTTCTTTTTAATTATGACATGAATATATCCTAACAAAATTAAATGCACAAAATGAATATGCATTTGTAATGAATAAATAAATAATAGGGATTCCCAGAGTGTGCAGACTCCATGTGGCTGCAGGTTCAAGTAGGTGCCATCCCAAAGTGCATTGAGGTGCTTGGCTGAACACACATTCATGTGCAAATGTAAGCAGATTGGTCAATTGCTTCATTCACACCTTGGAGCAGGTGTTTGTAGCACCTGCACTTGATCTATACTAATAAAAGGCAAAGCCCTCACTCACTCACTCACTCACTGACTCACTCACTCACTCACTGACTCATCACTAATTCTCCAACTTCCCGTGTGGGTGGAAGGCTGAAATTTGGCAGGTTCATTCCTTACAGCTTCCTTACAAAAGTTGGGCAGGTTTTATATCGAAATTCTACGCGTAATGGTCATAACTGGAAGCAGTTTTCTCCATTTACTGTAATGGAGATGAGCTTCAACGCCGTGGGGCGGAGTTTCGTGTGACATCATCACGCCTCCCACGTAATCACGCAGTACATAGAAAACCAGGAAGAACTCAAAAAAGCGATGAAGAAAACATACATTATAAAATTAAGAAGGCAGTGAAACAATAAGAAGCGAGCGAGTGACATATACAACCATATTCATGAGTTCTGCTACTTCGGAAACAAAGCACGATGTAAACCTACACTTTAAATTAAGTTCATAGACAGGCTTCCGCTGGCATTTGTAATTTAGTGCCTGCCCATATAAGGCCGTCCGTCAGCGGCAATCCAATAGCAAACTCTCACTAAATATTCACGGGTGAAGGACTGTGCTTATGGAGAGGAAAATGAGATGGTCAGGGTGGTGTTTGACACAAACTCAGCGAAACTGCGAGAGAAAGTTTTAAGTGCCAGGACTAAGGTAACATTAAATACAGCCATGGACATAGCACGAGATGGCACCAGCACAGCTGGGAACCTTCGATGCATGTACACCGAGCGGCTCACGTGAACTGACGCAGTGCACAGATAAAAAGCAACAGTTCCAAAAGCGCTGAACAAAACCGAATTACACAATTGAAAAGGCAGCAAAAATATGAAGCGTCTGATACATACAAGCATATTCATAAATCCAAAACAAAGCACACGTTGGAAAAAGTCAATGTCCCGCTAAAGGAAGACAGTGTAAAAAACCCGTGCATGCAGTGTGTCAGGTCTCAGATAAAGAAGAAGACGAGCTGTTTATTGATGCAGTAAGAAACGAATCGATGAATGAAACCTGTCATCTTTACAGCGATTGACAAACACGGAATGTAACTTGAACACAACACATCCTACAAATACGAACCTGATTGAAAGAAATAATGATAATCAAATCCTTGATGACAGCAACACTCAGTAACACTCACAAAACAAATACTGTATATTGACAGTCATGTTACGTTATTTTTAAAATGTTCCCTTTTCTTTTCTACCTTTTTAACACACTACTTCTCGCTGCAATACGCGGGTATATATATACAGTATGTATATATATATATATCCCGATCTACATACTCGAATAATGGATACTTTATTCGCCATCAGTGATTGTTTTGGTAAAGCCATACTCAGTGTATTCATTAGATGAGCGGTAAAAAGTAAGAGCGAGGGAGGATGACTCATTGAGGCATGCAGGCTGTAGTCTTGCGTCAACTCTATCTGAATTGCGATCACATTTGAAAAAATATATCTTTTCAAGTTCTATTTAGTTCATATGTGTCAAACTCAAGGGCCGGGCCACATCCGCCCGGCGTAATTATATCCGCCCCGAGATCATTTTATATACTGTATTATTGTTATTAAAGCCGGGTATATGAAGCGCTGGTAACACAATAAACTACAGATCCCATAATGCAGCGCTTCAGCTGCCTTGCCGAACACTTACGCGTTAATCAAGTCTACCTTATGATGCTGCAAGTTATTGCGAAGCTAGAGTTATGCGCACTGAGTTTGCACAGCGCTTTGGTGACTTTGAAGAACAAAAAAAGTCCGTCTACATGCGGCTCGAACCTTGTGCATGTTTGGTAGCACATATCTGTGTGAGAAGCTCTTCTCAGTGATAAAGACTAACAAAACAGCACACAGGAGTCGCCTCACTGATGAACACCTGCAATCCATCCTGAGAATCTCCACAACACAGAACCTCACAGCAAACAGAAACGAACTTGTGGCCAAAAAAAGATGCCAGGCGTCCAGCTCTAAAATGACATATGAGCAAAGACAACTGAATGATTTGATTTGTTATTGCACGTAAGAGCGGGAGTCAACCGTTTTAACAAACAGCGTATTGCACTCATACTGAAATAGCTGTGTGTGTATATATGTAGATATGTATGTATATGTATATATATGTGTGTGTGTATGTATGTATGTATATATATATATACTGTATGTATTTGTGTGTATATATGTGTGTGTATGTATGTATCTGTGTGTATATATGTGTGTGTATATATGTAGATATATATGTATGTATATATGTGTATATGTATAGATATGTATATATATATGTTTGTGTGTGTGTGTAATATATATATATATATATATATATATATATATGACAACAACACTCATCACTCAGAACAGTGACAAAACAATTACATTGACAATCATGTTACGTTATTTTCAAAATGTTTCCTTTTCTTTTCATTGCTTCTTTAACACACTACTTCTCGCTGAAGCGCTGGTATTTTGCTAATTATTGCATAAAAGGGAGCCTGTATAGTAAGTTCAGGGAAAACAATGGAGAGTCAAAAGAAGGAAAGAAATGAAAGAAGGTTAAAGAAACGATAATGAAAGTAAAGACGGGCAGGATCACAGAGGAGCAGGTGCAACATTAGGGAGGAAGCAGGTGGACAAGAGTGAGCCCAAGAGAAGTGCTTGTCCAGCACTTGAGAGTTGAGGACACTCTTGCTGAGCACCTCATGGAGTAGGAAGTGACCATGTGCTCATGCCAAGTAATATGTGAATCTAGCAGTGGAAGTAGGAGAAGGCTCGAAGCGGCACCCCGTGAACACCGTGGGAATGGCACTGGATACAAGCCAGGATTTAGGGCTGTCTGTACCTATTGGTGGACATCACCTTGGTCTGAAGGTTAAGCAAAACAGACATTGATTTTTAGAGAGGAAACATGGTGGATCAGATTGTGTTTTTAAGGACATGATTTTTCTGCCAAGGATTTTTAACCTCTACTTTGCATTTGATTTTCATTGGATTATTTATTTAAGGAATACACTTTGCACTTTATTATTTACTAGCAAAATACCAGCGCAGCAGCGTGAAATACTGCCTTAAAATTTTTATTAAGAAGAAAATTAAACCTTTTTAAACTGAGGGAAAATATACCAATAATTATTTGTTAAGGATCTCTTTGTATACCACATTGTGAGTTCGGCCCTCCAGTTGTAATATGACCAAGCTGTGCGCTGAGCTTACTCTTGAGCATGCAACGTACAGTTGGCCATGTGAACTGTAATCTTGTTTCAAATCTCACAGCTTGGATTGCTGCTGTCATAATCGGTTTGAGTTTCATGGTTTGTTTCAATTACGACAGTATTTGCAGGACTCGTGTTGAAGTGACATTCGGCATCTGTCAAGCGTTATGCGCATACAACCGGTTTCATCGATAACTTCACATCCAGCTTTTGAGAGTTTAAACATTCATAAACATCAAAGTTTCCACTACTGAAATTGTCACTTGCGAATCTAAGATGTTTAAGAGGCATTGGCGGTTGTCGAAAGATGTAAAATATTTGGCCATTTGGTACACTTGAAAGCGACAACCCGAACAATTCAGCGGCAGCCATCAACTCACATGCAGAACCATAGGTGAAGGGCTTAAGCATTTCACTCTTCTAGTGCTCCTGTGTAGTATAATTATCTCCTGTACCGTCATCAGTCCACACCTTGAACCTGTCCCAGTCATTCAATACATAAGACACAATGTTCCTCCGTATATCAAGAGTGAGCCTGATATGGCCATGCAATATGTAACACAGAGAATGGAAAAGATAGGTGCCATCTCTGGGCATGGAAACCACTCGGTAAGTGACAGTTCTTTGATCAAGGGTGATCACCTCGATAGACATGTTAATGGGGTATGGTTGGAATGATAAAGGAAATGGGTACCTGAACAATGTAAATTAAGTCTAAAATACCTAAATAATAACTATAATCATAATAAGCGAACAATAAAACAGCGGACAAGCCGTGGATTAAATAAAAAGGCTGTAGTTATCAGCAGGGAGGCGTGAATCCGTGGCGAAGCAAGGAAAGGAATGTAGAGACTGGAGCCACGGACGGCCTTATATAGGCAGGCAGCCAACAACGTGGGAGGTGTTGGGATGGAGGACCCAACGCCGTCTCACACGTGACCAAGCTGCAGGCTATGGACGTATATATGTATGTAAGTATGATTCAGTACCAAATTTCTTGAAGATGGGCCCATAAGTAACAAAGACTTTTGAAAAGTTCAATATGGCGGCCGACAGTGCCATCATACCACGAAATAAGTATGTACATTGGTTTGGTTAGTGCAGGAAGTCACCTACCAAATTTCGTGAAGATGGGGCCATAAATAAGAAACTTCAACATGGCGGACGTTTTGACCGATATGACCGTTACGCATAGAATTTCGAAATGAAACCTGCTTAACTTTTGTAAGTAAGCTGTAAGGAATGAGCCTGCCAAATTAAAGCCTTCTACCTATACGGGAAGTTGGAGAATTAGTGACATTGGAAAGTTCAATATGGCGGCTGACAGTGGCATCATACCACTGAAATAAGCACGTACGTCGGTTTTGGTTAGCACAGGGAAGCCACCTACCAAATTTCGTGAAGATGGGGCCATAAATAAGAAAGTTCAACATGGTGAGCGTTGTTGACGTTATGACCGTTACGCATAGAATTTTGAAATGAAACCTGCTTAACTTTTGTAAGTAAGCTGTAAGGAATGAGCATGCCTTAATTTCAGCCTTCTACCTACGGGAAGTTGGAGAATTAGTGGCGTTGGAAAGTTCAATATGGCGGCTGACAGTGGCGTCATACCACCGAAATAAGTCACGTACATCGGTTTGGTTAGCACAGGAAGCCGCCTACCAAATTTCGTGAAGATAGGGTCAGCCTTCTACCTACACGGGAAGTTGGAGAATTAGAGACGTTGGAAAGTTCAATATGGGGCCGACAGTGGCGTCATACCATCGAAATAAGTAATGCATTACATCGGTTTGGTTAGCGCAGGGAAGCCGCCTACCAAATTTCGTGAAGATGGGGCCGTAAATAAAAAGTTCAACATGGCGGATGTTGTCGACCGTTATGACCGTTACGTGTAGAATTTCGAAATGAATCCTGCTTAACTTTTGTTAGTAAGCTGTAAGGAATAAGCCTGCCAAATTTCAGCCTTCTACCTACACGGGAAGTTGGAGAATTAGTGATGAGTGAGTGAGTGAGTGAGTGAGTGAGGGTTTGCCTTTTATTAGTATAGATACTTTGTTTTGTTTTTGGAATTAAACCACAAAGCACTTTACACCAACTCTTGCTAACTGTGTGTGTCCTCATTTGCCCAGCTCATCCTCGGCCTTAATTATCAATGGTTCCAGGTTCAAGCTGCCAAGGACCGTGGAGCTAACCAGGACCGTCACAGCATTGCATTTCAGTGTATTTTGCATGTTGCATTGCATTTCATATTGGCAAGATTAATCTTGCATAGGAAATTTCCAGTTTGCCCAAAATGTGTGACTGAACAAGTCTCTCTACCTTTCTGGGATGGCCAATCCAGAAAGTTCCCATGTTCTTTGAGTATAGGGAGTTAAATACTGACCTGTGCCATATCTCATATTCATTATCATTTACAATTTGGTTTTTATTTTTCATATAATTGGAAATACTCACTATTTTAACTACTCCTCAGTTTTAACCACAGGATGTGTCTCACTGCTCCCCGTGCCAGGCTTTGGTAGAATGTCACACAATGATGGCATGTATCAGATTCTTAAAATCTGCATTGTGTGTGCACTTCGCTAAGTTTCACTTTAACGTTTAATAGGCTCAGCTGTTATTTATTTTCATACTACACTTTCCAAACAATGTTATCAACACAGAAATTCTTTAAATCTAATCTTTTTTTGTAGAAAATTCTCAAAGCATGTGCGATTAGTGGGTGATAAGCACCTCACATAGACAGTAACTGGCATAGACAGGAAGGGAGAAACTCCATCCAAAGAACAAAATCAGTAGACTCGGCCACGCATGACAGAAATTTGATTTATACTGTAGTTTTATACAAATATAAAAGGCAGAGGAAACAGATTACACTGCTGGGAGGCACACAAACAGAAATAGAATGAAACACTGAACCTAAAAAGAAGTTCAAAAATAACTTTAGGTAACTTGACAGTCTAATTTTATGGCTTTTTCAAGATAAGGTTTTTAATAAATACTTTATATTTTATTTAATAAAATAAGGTTCAGGCAGTCCAAGGTTTGTTTGTTTTCTGTGTATCTAAGTGTGCATCTAAGTGTGAAATTTGAGTCAGAAGTTTGGTTTTACTATGACATTCTGAAGGGTACGCCTGATGGGTTTTTTTTATCTAAATGCATTCCTCATGAATATTTTGCTGAGTTATAATATAATAAAAGAATAAAAAGCAAACAAAAATTAAATGAATAATGAGTGCTACTCCCAGAACAGTTTCAAATAAAAATTACGATACAATTTATGCATCAGTTATGAAAATACACATATCTACAATTTTTTAAAATATATTAAGTTCTTAATCTTCCTTAAAGAATAAGTAAATCTATAAGTCCAGCTGTTCACATGGGAAAAACATTCAAGCTTACCCAAAGTCTAAAAGTCTAACCCTGGTCTATCTTCAAGGCGCCATAGTCCATGTGACAAAGTGACAGTAAATCCAATCTGAGGGCCTGATGAGATAAGTTAATGCAAGTTACTCCGAGCACCCACCACCTGAGAAAATCGAGGTCTGATCTTGTTTTATTGGATAAGTTTGGCATTTTTCATGTTGAAATTATTTGTTTACATTCATGGTGTATATTTATTTACAATATGAAATTGTATTTTACAGTGAAGTGTTTTGTTAGTCCGATCTGCAGATGATGAGACCAGGTTCCAGACCTGAAAACAGAAGCCAAATATAGCAGTTTTTCAAGCCAAAAGTGGTATGGAGTATTGATCTGCATTTTGAGATTGCAAACATACTACATATCGATGCCATTTTAGGAAGAAAAAAGCAAAAAGCAAATCATTTTTGTGAGATTTAGCCATTTTTAAAGACACCGGCTGTGTGCTTCACATTACTGCTTGTCTTCCTTCACGGCAACCTTACACACACTGGTGATTGTTTCACAAGCTGACATTATTGCATGTCATTACCCAGGCATCAATTGGTGTCTTTGTTCTTTAGATGAATAGGCAATAATCTCTGAACAAAATCTCACATGATCACTCAGCATGTGCTATAAATATGGTTTGTGGCACTTCAGTCTGTTTAACTGTGGTTTAGCTTTATTGCATAATCTGCCTTTTTTATTTTCTCAGTATTTATTTTATCTTTCCCGTACATGACAAAGCACAGAAAGTGTGTAAATTTGAGTATTGATTTGCACTGTGAACTCAGTTTTAATGTGCATGTGAACATGGCACATTAAAAAAAAAATCCATGGCTTTTATAAAAAAAAGAAATGCACTATAATCAGTTCAGGTCAGATTGATTGTTATACGTGCAAAGTACAATTAAATTCTTATGTGAATGCTTCACCAACATGCTCCATGCTGCCACTGAGCCTGAATCTCACTCTGCACATTATACAAAACAGCAACACAGAAGGTAATATGTGAAAAGTAGATTCCATTTAGAAAAAAAGTCATCATATTATATGACTGTGCATCTGTCGTTAAACCAGTGTGTCTGTATGTGATTCCTTATATTTGGCAGCATTGCCAATAAAAATAGATTTGAGTGCACAAGGCATAAGAAAATAATATGATTTGAGTAGGCGTATAGCACTGGCACTGGTTGGAGTTTTGAATCACAGTAGGCACATACACAAATCAGACAATTTCAGGGCACATTGACCACTGTATCAGAACCTTGACAGAGAATTTAGCCTTTGAAAAAGCAAAACTGCGGAGACAAAAGCAGGATAACATACAGCCTGATGCTAGGAAATCTGACAAAGTAGGGGTGCACCCAGTGTAAATGTCAAAACCACACCACTCATCATGGCTGCTGTGAGGAAACATACCCTTACTTCAGTAAAATAGTACTAAGAATCTGCGATAAAATGTATCACTTACAGTTTACTTTTCGTGCTGTAAGCATGCCCAAGACTCATGGAAGACAACCAAGAAACATGAAAGTAGAAATGGATTTTACAGCGTGCTGATAGAGGCAGGCAATATGATACAAGTCACATCTGATGTCTAATGACATACAAACCAATAAATCAGGGAGCTAATTTTCCCAATGGCAGCCTGTGGCCAACCATACTATTTGTTCATCTTTCAAAATAGTTGTCTTTTTTGTTTTGTGTCTTCAAAACATTTCATTAATAATCCAGACCTTTTGAAATTCATCCAAGCTGCCTTTTATTTAATACTAGCAAAATACCCACGTTTCACAGCGGAGAAGTAGTGTGTTAAGGAAGTAATCAAAAAAAGAAAATGAAACATTTTGAAAATAATGTAACATGATTGTCAATGTAATTGTTTTATCACTGTTATGAGTGTTTCTGTCATATATATATATATATATATATATATATATACACACACACACACACATATAAACATATATATACAGTATACACATACATACACATATATATACATATATATATATACACATACATATACAAACACACACATATACAGTGGTGTGAAAACTATTTGCCCCTTCCTGATTTCTTATTCTTTTGCATGTCTGTCACACAAAATGTTTCTGATCATCAAACACATTTAACCATTAATCAAATATAACACAAGTAAACACAAAATGCAGTTTTTAAATGATGGTTTTATTATTTAGGGAGAAATAAAATCCAAACCTACATGGCCCTGTGTGAAAAGTAATTGCCCCTTGTTAAAAAATAACCTAACTGTGGTGTATCACACCTGAGTTCAATTTCCGTAGCCACTCCCAGGCCTGATTACTGCCACCCCTGTTTCAATCAAGAAATCAGTTAAATAGGAGCTGCCTGACACAGAGAAGTAGACCAAAAGCTAGACATCATGCCAAGATCCAAAAAAATTCAGGAACAAATGAGAACAGAAGTAATTGAGATCTATCAGTCTGGTAAAGGTTATAAAGCCATTTCTAAAGCTTTGGGACTCCAGCGAACCACAGTGAGAGCCATTATCCACAAATGGCAAAAACATGGAACAGTGGTGAACCTTCCCAGGAGTGGCGGCCGACCAAAATTACCCCAAGAGCGCAGAGGCGACTCATCCGAGAGGTCACAAAGACCCGGGACAACGTCTAAAGAACTGCAGGCCTCACTTGCCTCAATTAAGGTCAGTGTTCACGACTCCACCATAAGAAAGAGACTGGGCAAAAACGGCCTGCATGGCAGATTTCCAAGATGCAAACCACTGTTAAGCAAAAAGAACATTAGGACTCGTCTCAATTTTGCTAAGAAACATCTCAATGATTGCCAAGACTTTTGGGAAAATACCTTGTGGACTGATGAGACAAAAGTTGAACTTTTGGAAGGCAAATGTCCCGTTACATCTGGCATAAAAGGAACACAGCATTTCAGAAAAGAACATCATACAAACAGTAAAATATGGTGGTGGTAGTGTGATGGTCTGGGGTTGTTTTGCTGCTTCAGGACCTGGAAGGCTTGCTGTGATAGATGGAACCATGAATTCTAATGTCTACCAAAAAATCCTGAAGGAGAATGTCCGCCATCTGTTCGTCAACTCAAGCTAAAGCGATCTTGGGTGCTGCAACAGGACAATGACCCAAAACACACCAGCAAATCCACCTCTGAATGGCTGAAGAAAAACAAAATGAAGACTTTGAAGTGGCCTAGTCAAAGTCCTGACCTGAATCCAATTGAGATGCTATGGCATGACCTTAAAAGGCTGTTCATGCTAGAAAACCCTCAAATAAAGCTGAATTTACAACAATTCTGCAAAGATGAGTGGGCCAAAATTCCTCCAGAGCTGTAAAGACTCATTGCAAGTTATCGCAAGCGCTTGATTGCAGTTATTGCTGCTAAGGGTGGCCCAACCAGTTATTAGGTTCAGGGGCAATTACTTTTCACACAGGGCCATGTAGGTTTGGATTTCTTTTCTCCCTAAATAATAATAACCATCATTTAAAACTGCATTTTGTGTTTACTTGTGTTATATTTGACAAATGGTTAAATTTGTTTGATGATCAGAAACATTTTGTGTGACAAACATGCAAAAGAATAAGAAATCAGGAAGGGGCAAATAGATTTTCACACCACTGTATACACACAAATACATATATATATATATATACATACACACATATATACAGTCTTTGGGGTGTGAGCAACTGTTGCTGGGGGTGACAGAATCCATGAAGGAAGAAAAATGAAAAACATTATTTGTACAAAATCTTAATTTATTTATCCATTCCTAAATAATTAAATGGGCAGGCTATTTCGTATCAGTGCAATACGCTGCCTGTTAAAACGGATGACTCCGCTCTTACGTGCAAGTCTGCCTGGATATTATGAACTATGGTTTCTGTTCAAGTTCTATTTAAATTTTAAATAGAAGGAATTTTTATTTAGTCGACAGAATATTATTCGAATAAATCAACTCAAACCTTAAATAACTTATAATATTTTGCTCTCCATAAAAATATATCCTGTCTAAATTATACAAGTTAGAAATAAAGTAAACGTTAAAAGAACAAACATTCAAATTTCTTTACTCTTATGTAATTTTATATAAAAAATAAACTTAAATTTTAAATATCCCAAAAGATTTTGCTCTCCATAAAAATATATCCTGTCAAAATTATACAAATTCAAATATGAACATGGTGCATAACAAAACCTGGAAATATAAATAAAATGTGTTCTTTTCAGCAATAACAAATCAAATCATTCAGTTGTCTTTGCTCATATGTCATTTTATCAGAGCTGGACCTGGCATCTTTTTGGCAACAAGTTCGTTTCTGTTTGGTGTGAGGTTCTGTGTTGTGGAGATTCTCAGGATGGACTGCAGGTGCTCATCAGTGAGGCGACTCCTGTGTGCTGTTTTGTTAGTCTTCATCACTGAGAAGAGCTTCTCACACAGATATGTGCTACCAAACATGCACAAGGTTCGAGCCACATGTATATGGAGCTGGAGCATTTGTGCGGGAATGGAGTGAATAAACTGTGCGGGCCGTGCAGTATCGTACTTTGCCTTCAGTGTGCCATTACACTGCAGCTCAATCACCTCCATCTGAATCTGCACAGGTGCAGTTTCCACATCGACGGCAAATGGGTTGCGAAACAACTCAAAATTCTTTTTTTGTTCTTCAAAGTCACCAAAGCGCCGTGCGAACTCAGTGCGCTCAGTTTATCAGCAAAGTGCATATTTGGGAACACCGTTGTGCCGACTTGGTTCAACATTACTTGGCAACAGGGAAAGTGGGGCAAGTTGCACTGGTGCATTTGTGTCTCCCATAAAAGTAGCTTCACTTGAAATCACTTTGTGATTTTGCACGGTAAAACGTCTGCTGAAGTGTCAGATTCTTCTTTAACTCTTCTGCTTTCTGTATCTTGTGCATTGCATTCAGGTCTTTCAGGTTATCTTGATGTTTTGTCTCATAGTGCCGTCTTAGATTAAATTCTGTAATTACAGCCACATTAGCTCCACAAATGAGACACACGGGTTTACCGGCAATGTCAGTAAACATATACTCAGCCTCCCATCGGTTTTTAAAGGCTCTATGTTCAGAATCACCTTTTCTCTTTGGCATCGTGTGGGCTAGCTTCGCAATAACTTGCAGCATCATAAGCTAGACTTGATTAACGCGTAAGTGTTCAGCAAGGCAGCTGAAGCGCTGCATTATGGGATCTGTAGTTTATTGTGTTACCAGCGCTTCATATCCCCGGCCATTAATAACAATAATACAGTATATAAAATGACTCACGGGCGGATATAATTACACGCCGGGCGGATGTGGCCTGGCCTTGAGTTTGACACATATGGACTAAATAGAACTTGAAAAGAAATATTTTTCAATGTGATCGCAATTCAGATCGAGTTGACGCGCACTACAGTACATCGAGCCCGCGTGCTATTGTGGTTTTGCCTGTGTGCCTCAATAAGTTACCCTCCCTTCTCTCTTACTTTTTTACCGTTCATCTAATGAATACACTGAGTATGGCTTTACCAAAACAATCATTGATCGCGAATAAAGTATCCATTATTCATAAAGCTTCAATTGGTGATCTGTCTTTCTGCGTTAACCGCATATTTTTTCATACGTCTCAAACCAAGGGGATGTGAAGGTAAAATGAATCGAGAAGCGTGCGTACATACTCAGTGCATCCCCTCTCGGGAATCGAACCTCGGACGTCAGCGCTAGAGGCGAAGGCTCTACTATTGCGCCACGTGTGTGGTTTGTCTATTTGAGCGTAGCAGTGTAATTCGGTTTTTGTTCAGCACTCTTTGGAACTGTTGCTTTTTGTCTGCGCACGCGCCAGTTCACATGAGCCGCTGAATATGGTTTTATATGTCACTCGCTTCGCTTCTAATTGTTTCGCTGCCTTCTTAATTATATAATGCATGTTTTCTTCAGCGCTTTTTGTAGCTCTTCCTGGTTTTCTACGTAATGCATAATTACGTGAGAGGCGTGATGATGTCACACGAAACTCTGCCCCCACGGCTTTCGAGCTCAACTCCATTACAGTAAATGGGGAAAAATAGCTTCTAGTTATGACCATTATGCGTAGAATTTCGAAATGAAACCTGCCCAACTTTTGTAAGGAAGCTGTAAGGAATGAGCCTGCCAAATTTCAGCCTTCTACCTACACGGGAAGTTGGAGAATTAGTGATGAGTCAGTGAGTCAGTCAGTCAGTGATGGCTTTGCCTTTTATTAGTACAGATGTAGATCGCTGCTGTAATCCTTTTCACACGGATTTAAACAGGAGGGAACAAAATCCTCTACATTACTGTCCTTGAAGCCACATCACTGGCAACACAAGAAGTGGTGCAGATAGCTCTCGTAGAAGGACCTGAAAAACAGTATGCAAGATGTGGAAAATACTGTAATGTATGGTCCTTTTTAAATTATGTAATCTGGAATTTGGTGTTAGGAAGAGATAATCCCATTCCCAAAAATGCTGCATTTATCGATGTCCTGTTGAAAACTGAAGGAAGAAAATTTTTAGCAAGGTTGGATTAACACTTACATGTTGGTGTAGGTCTAGGTCTAGGTGTCAATGCGCAAAATTACCTCAGCGCCTTGCATCTTCTAAAAAACACCCCAGCTAGGGACAAGTATATACTTACGGACATTATGAACATCACATATGTCAATAAACAGGTACAGAGATTGAAGTTAAATAAAAATTCCAACACTTTTTAATGTCAACTTTACTGTCTCTTTTTTTTGTTCATTATCATATTGCCAAAAATGTCACAAGTGAATTGATGAGTGTAATATCACATACCTGGGAAATAACTCCCTTTTGACAATGCATTTAACAAATATACATATTAAATTTTAAGTCCTGTGCAACTTCCTGACAAATATGTAACTAATCATTTTGGGTTTGCATATTTGAAGAAAACAATTTAGAAGACCACAGGAGCGTCCAGAAGACAAACGATGGACGTGTTGTAAATGGTTCACTCTTTTAATTCTTCCTGTCCCTGCAGTACTAGTTGCGCTTTTAATTGTGTTACAATGACACCCGCATGTTTGTCGGTGCAGGTGATAGTAAGTTCTTAAGTAGAGACTCCTAAAGAATATTAAGAGATACAGTATATTATGGCTCCATTGTCTATTTAAAGATATCTATGTGTGAATGTGAGAGGGTTCTAAATAAAATATTCCAGAGTGATTGACAAATAAGCTTTCACCTGAAACTGTGTATCAGTATGTGTGATAATCTTAAGGTGCAAGAGTAGACCAACCTAGTAACAAACTTGGCAGGTCCTATAAAAACCCAAGATAACACATATACAATACAATAGTCGTGAATGTTAATATACTGCACAAAACATAATATGTAAAACAATACGGCAATGCAGAAGTACAATCATTCCTAGTAATATACAGAGTAGTCTTTACAAGGTAAGGATTGAAGAATTTAGGTTGGAAAGAAGTGTTTGGAGATATGGGAGAGACTGAGATGAATCAGACTGCATTTGAGAAGAGTAATTGAAGTAATAAAGAAGCTAATCACATGCTGGGTGGTTCTCAAGTTTAGTGACCAGTAAGTAAAGTTTCAATGATGGTAATAACTGGAAGAGACTGTTACCCAGGTGAATGTGGTCTTTGATTAAATTTCCTGCATATTTCCTGACCCATGAAGTATACAGGACTTTAATGAACTCAATTTCTGACCTGTAATCCTTACTTTTGTCCAAATGAAACACTGCAGCTTGTGTATTTAGTTAGCAGATGCATTGCAATACCATTGCAAAAGTGAGGAGGACTCTTCCATTGACTACTCTATAAAATTTTTATCCAAATAAAATGCTGTATAATAAACTTGCAGTAAATCCATCCATCCATCCATTTTCTAACCCGCTGAATCCAAATACAGGGTCACAGGGGTCTGCCGGAGCCAATCCCAGGGCACAAGGCAGGAACCAATCCTGGGCAGGGTGCCAACCCACCGCAGGACACACACAAACAGGCCAATTTAGAATCGCCAATCCACCTAACCTGCATGTCTTTGGATTGTGGGAGGAAACCCATGCAGACACGGGGAGAACATGCAAACTCCACGCAGGGAGGACCCGGGAAGCGAACCCAGATCTCCTAACTGCGAGGCAGCAGTACTACCACTGCGCCACCGTGCCGCCACTTGCAGTAGATATAATACAAAATAGCAGTTAATTTTCAGTAGTCCTACACTGCCTCTCTTGACTTATAGCAAGTAGCTGTGATCCACTCCAGTCTTTCTTTACATCATTAGCCGCCTAAATTCTAGTTTCTCTTAAAATGATATCTTGCATTCCCCAATTAATTTTAAATCTTTTCTCCTCTCTGCTGTCCTCATGATATATGAAAGGCATGGCATAAAAAGCATGCTAGTCCTCATCTAAGATACCTTTATTGTATTGTTATTTTACTTTCTAGCCTGTTTCAAGTTCTTTAATGATTTTAGATTTTAATACAAGAAATGTTACTTCGCCCTCATTTACTAGAAGCAGCACAACCTCCCTTTTATTACAATGTTACAGTAATAGATGGCTTCGAGTTCCTTAGGAGTGTTTGTACTTTGTGCAACCACCAAAAAAGGCTTTGCTTATGAAATCACTATCTGATTTGAGCGCTCCAGGATAAATTGTGTCATGTCCTTGAAGTTCTTTCATCTTTATTCTTTTTTACTCTTTATCAGTGAACACTCACTGCAATCTTCTTTCATATTACTGACCCTTTCATTGGTGAAAAAGAAGAACATAATTTACTGTATTGTAAAGTCAGAGCCAGATGAAATCATGTCTGAAAGCCTTTAATCAGGACTTTCAAGACAGGAAGCAAGCTATTAGACTCCTCACTGGCAATAGCAACGTTGGTGGCCATAGAAAATTGTTTTATTTCTGCTCTACTTTTATACTGTATATGTATGTGTACAATATAACATAATAAACGTTTGACTTGGGATTAGAATGACACTGTCCTTCTTTAGTGTCCTTAAAGGTGACTAAAGGAGTCTGGAGTCAGGGAAGGCATCCAATCATAAATATTTGGAGGTCATCAGACTAAGTTGGGTGAAGCCAGAAAACTGTCATTAAAAAGAGGCCGAGAGACAGACTGTCAGGGGTCCAAGTCCGGTGCTCATAAGAGCTTGTTAGAGACAACAACTAAGTTACATTAGCCAAAATGCAAAGTGCATGTTTATTAAAAACATGTCCAAACAATAAAGTGCAGTGCAGACGATAAATACAGTCAATAAACAATCCATGAAAAAAACAGTACTCTCGTGGAGGTTAAAAACAAACAATAAATTATTTAAAATCCACTTTAGAAATCATTCAAGGCATCTAGCTGGGCTTCTCAGCAGAACTAACATGGCTCACTCTCTCACTTAATCTCCCCAGCTGACCCCAGGAGTCCTACCAGCTGGAGACAACACTGACAACTTCAATCACATTCTCCTGACTCCTGTCCCGTCTGCCCTCATTGGTATTGTAGGGCCCTATGGAATACGTTTTATTTTTTCACAAAGTCTGTTTTATTTTTTTTTTTTTTTGGTTTTCACCGTTTTATTTTTCTTTGATTCGGATTGTTGGGTTTTTATTTATTTACTTTTACTGTAAGTAGCAACAGCTACAACAAAACAAACAATAATGAAATTGCACTTTACATTCCTTTTAATGAAACAGCACACTAGTACAACTGAACCTTATTTTGCATATCCATTTATCAGGTAGGACCTCAGATCCTCCATGATTCTGCATGCTGACACTGCAGTAGGACAATGAGTGCTCTCCAGAATTTAAGAGGTTTTACTAGCTTGCTGCGTCCTTCTGAGATGAAGGTTAACTTCACTTTTAGTGTCTAGGATATTTGTTACAGCCTGAGCTGACATGTTCTTTGCCAGAAAGAACTTTTTATAGAGGTGAATATGTTCAACAAGGTACCCTACTGATTTGAACCAGCTATTCCACGTGGTGTTTCCTGCCTCAGGGGTTCCTCGCAGGCTAATTGAAGAAGTCAGACTTTACCCACATCACAAGTGATGCAGCCTCACTGAAGTATTTATAGTGCTGCCAGGTCTCTCCCACCAAACTGATGACATGACACAAGCAGGTTGAGTGTACACTGATAGGCATAACCCCTTTCAAAATTTCCTGGTATGCTTTCAGACAGTATGATTCATTGTCTGTAACCACTCCTAAAATGTCATTAAAGGTGCAGCTGACTGTTGTGAAGGGACTCAAGTGCTGCCTGTGAGCAGATGGAAAAGTTACAGCTCTCAATAAAGATAACAAAAAGTACTGGCCTTCAGTACCTGTAATTATATACATTATTTCTAATGATTCTTAAATCTTAAACGTTTACAGATTGAAAACGTGCATCATTATATCTGTAGCTTTGTCTACTGCATATCGTAAAACAATTAATTACAAAGCAAAAGCGAACTAATCTAAAATTAAACAGAAAAAAAGAAACAGACACCCATTTTTAAGGGCTCGATGCATCTGAGGAAAAGCCTACTCAGTGCCGAGTTTATAACAGAAAATTCAAACGTGCACCTTGTGTGCCTTGTCACCGCGAGGCAAAACATTTATTAAATCTAGAAACGTTGTTAATTTTTAAAAGGTGTGCAAAAATAAATGTGAGAGGAAAACAGATTAAGGGTTGGGGAACAATTACTGTGTACTGTTGTACCAAACTAATTCAGTATGCACTGAAATAACAGTCAAGTTCATGAAAGAAACAGTTGACAAATGAGTTTGTACAAACAGAGCAATTTATATGATTTGAACCAGAAGTAGGCGGAAGGGTTGACGTAGTGAACTGAGGTGATGTCATTGGATGGCGATGGCAAGTGATTTCATCAGAGGTGGACAGACGAAAACACGACAGTTTCTTCATGAGACGGAGCAATGTTTTCTGCCGTGGAATTCAAGGTGCAGGAGGTTTTTCTTCCTTTTTTCCAGTGCTGAAAAGAGAAAAACATTAATACGCTGCCTTAAACCCCACTCCAGTGTGTTTTCGTGCTCCATCGGGCCTTTCAGGTGACCCCTAATCGCGTGTCTGTGACAAAGGGTACTATGAAATGCTGGCAACACTTCATAAAAATCGCTGGGATATTGTTGTGCCCTCAATTTTGCAGTTAAGGTCGTGCTTCCAAGTTTTTTCAACGTAGTAAGGGTATCTGATACTGCTTACTTTGACATTTCTGTCTCGTGCGGTTAGCTAATTCGCGTGCCTTTAATGAGAAAACATACAGGAAACACGTGTAAAAACAGATAGAGGCATGACTGGATGTGTACAAGAATTGCGTTCGCTTGAAAAACAGCAGACTAGGGAGCTTGTCAAGTCCGTTGCGGGAGATGGACTTCTGAAGTGGAGCTCCGTTAGCAGCAGTGTTATTTTTTCTCTTTTTTCTTATTATCCCGAGGTAGCCTGTATCTACCCAACCCGACGAGGTTCTTTTACAGTATATAAAAGCATATATAAGCATGAGTGGCAAGAAACGGTCTCAGAAAGAAACAAAATCTAAAACTACATCCAAGCCTAGGCAGTCATCAAGTCCAAGTTCAAGGTACGGCCTTTCAGAGACTGACCTGGAACAGACTTCCCAGGACCCCACTCTGCTGCATCATCTCCAGTCGAGAGCGAAAATGGGAGCAAATGTGCAAGTGATACAGGTCACGATAGCTTGCCAATTCCAGAAGATCACTTGAAACTGGAAATGGCCTTGCAGTCCGCGCTTTCATCTACTCCTCGCAAGCTGGGTGTAATAGGGCTTGCCGCTTCACCTGTGGAGCATGAAAGCCAAAACGATCTGTCCAAACTGAAGGCAATGATCGCTACAATGGCCATAAATGAGCTCAAGAAAGACATTCAGAAAGAAGATATAAAGAAAGAAAGAAATGGTATGCTCAAGACAAATGAGAAGTTGCGGGTGGAGCTGCAGCTGGATAATAAAGACTTGGAGAAACATGTATATAATCGCTTTGAGGCAGCCTTTAAAGGTACGTTGGAAAAAATTGAGGAATGCATTCAGGAAAATATGTCTAAGATTGAGGATAAACTGAGAGCATTTGCTGATCAGCTGAAAGACGTTAAGCAGACATTCACGACTCAAATTGAAACAACCAAACATTTGGCATCCACCGCTGAAAGAAAAGCAACAGCTGCGGATTCCAAATGCAAAAAACTCAGAGACAGACTTGCTGCTCTGGAAGATGGATACAGAAGGAATAATATTAGAATCGAAGGTCTACCTGAGAAGTCCAAACCTAGTGAAATTCATTGCTGAACTATTCTCAAAAATAATTGGAGTGGACTTTAAATCAGACACCGAGATAGCAGCATCTTACCGCATACGGGGATCAAATACCTCTAAACCTAGGACTCTTGTTGTGCGATTTGAGAAATTACAATCTAAATTTAATGTAATGTCACTTCTCATACAGAAATAAAAGTTTAGATTTGAAAATAACCACATTCATATTTTCCCTGATTTCTCACCCTCAACAGCTGCTAAACGAGACGCTTTATACAACATTAAACAGCACTTACAGAAAGCTGAAATCAGATACGGCCTCTTGTATCCTAAAAAACTGAAAGTGGACATTCAAGGCAAGCATTACATCTTTACCACTACGGAGGAAGCAGAAAAAGAACTAAGAAAACTGAGCCAGACAGTCTTCTGAAATACGATCGTGAGTTGCACCCTGTCATGGCATGGCAAAGAAGATCTTACAGGCTGTCTGATCCACTTGCAATGATACTGGAACCATAATTATACATCCTTCCCTCTTCTTGGCCACCTTTTCTTTATGTTTTTTTTTTTTAGGAGACTGTTTAACATCATACCCTTGATTTATTTTTACTGTTATTATTGTATTAGGCTTGCTATGCTTATCCAGGGCCACTTTTTAATACCGTTTCCTGGGTTTACTATGTTACTGTTCCAAGACTGTTAAAGATTATATTTTATGCTTATAGTATTTGGACTGTATTGGCAATAGATATCTCAAGTTTATTTCTTATATGCCACTGCTGGGGGGCTTGTTTTGTTTTGGACGAGCTCGGTCTCTAGGTATGTCAGAGGACGCACTTTGTGAAGTGTGGTCCAGCCTCAAGTGGGGAGACAAAAAGGGAGGTGGGAGGTGGGGGGTGGGGGTACTGGGAGAGAGAGAAAGAGAGCAAGTTATATCTAATCTATCCTTTTAATCCTTATAATGATAAGTACCAACATAACAATAGGTTTCATGGCAATAACTCCTGGGAAAATTGGAAATTTAGGTCAAAGCTGTCTCATTTTCAGTTAAGACTGCAAAATTACATCAAAAATTCAGAATCAATGTCTCCATGACGGGACAGTTAACTTTGTGAGTTGGAATGTTAAAAGGCCTGAATCATGAATTAAAGAGAAAGAAAGCATTATTTCACCTAACAGATCTAAACATTAAAATAGTATTTTTACAGGAGATCCATTAAGCAAGGATCAGTTCCGGCTGCAAAAAGACTGGACTGGCCATTCCAGCTTTACAAAGAAAACTAGAGGTGTGGGAATTTTTATATATAGAACAGTCTCATTTGTTGTATCAGATGAAATATCTGATCCTGAAGGGAGATATGTGATTTTCATGGGTAATTTATTTAACTGTAAAGTGATTTTGGTAAATGTTTATGCAGCCATTGTAGATGATAGGCAATTCATACAAAATATATCTGCATCCATTCCCAAGGTGAACACTCATAAAATTATAATGCCTGGGGGCTTTAATTGTGCTTTAAATCCAGACCTAGATAGGTCTCCTGTCACATGACAATTACACAGTTTGTAACTGATCACAACTTATCAGACCCCTGGAGATTTCAAAACCCAAACTCAAGAACTTATTCCTTCTACTCACTAGTGCACCATTGCTGCTCAAGAATCAATTATTTCTTTGTAGATAACAATTTCTTGTCTATGATTAAATCTTGCAAGTACAACGCTGTTGTTATTTCCGACCATGTCCTTTTGATCTTGGAGCTAAAATCATTATGCTCCACATACTCATCTCGAAGATGGCATCTTAACCCACTTTTATTAGCAGACTGTACAGAAATTATATCCAAATAAATCAGCTTTTTTCTAGAGACAAATACATACTCAGAGGTCTCTGCAAACCCTGAAGGCCTTCTTAAGAGGACAGATTATTTTATATCTTTCCCACAGAAATAAATTGGAAACCAAGAAGGTATCAGAGCTAATCAACAAAATTACTAGAATAGACCAAGAACATGCCAGGTGTCCAAGTAAGGCTCTTCATAGGAATAGGCAGGCTCTGCATTCAGAACTCAACCTCTTGACAACTAAAGAAACAGAACAACTCATTTTTAAATCAAAACATCATTACTATGAACATGGAGAGAAAGCTAATAATATCTTAGCTCAAGAAATCCACAAGCAAGAAGTTCGCAATACAATCCCAGCAATCACCAACACAAACAGAGACAAAATCATTGACCATAAAAATATAATGCACAGTAAACTCAGTAGAATATAAGGATTTATAGTAGTCTCTAAATAGAGACTACTATAAATCCTTATATTCTACTGAGTTTAAAGAAGACAAGACACAATCTAATGCATTTATGGATGCATTACAGATTCCACAAATAGATACTTACACTGCAGAGGAATTGGATAAACCTCTGGCGCTATCAGAATTACTAGATGCTATAAAGTCACTTCAGAATGGGAAACCAGCAGGCCCCGATGGCTACCCTGCTGAATTTTATAAGAAATGATCCACTCAGCTAGCTCCCCTCGTATTAACAACATTTACAGAAGCTAGAGACAATCAAATTCTTCCTCAAACTTTTCACCAAGCATTAATCAGAAAATAAGGACTTATTACAATATGCATCATACAGACCAATTTCACTTCTTAATAATGATGTTAAGATACTCTCCAAAGTCCTAGCTAGAAGGATGGAGAAAATGCTGTAATATCACAAGATCAAACTGGATTTATTAAAGGCTGGCACTTAGCTTCCAATCTTTGACGCCTGTTTAATATAATATATTCACCTGCAAAGTCAAACACCCTAGAGATATTATTATCTTTGTATGCAGAAAAAGCATTTGATATGATTGAATGGAACTACCTTTTCACTACATTGGAGAAATGTGGGTTTCGCCCGAACATTTGTGTGTGGATCAAACTACTGCATACCAATCCAAAAACTTAAACTTTAAACTAGAACGTGGTACCAGACAAGGATGCCCCTTGTCACCACTGCTTCTTGCAATCACCATTGAGCCACTGGCAGTTCACTGTAGAAATGCTTATGAGATAAAGGGGATTATCAGAGAAGGACTTGAACAGAAAGTTTCTCTTTATGCAGATGATATGGTACTGTATATATCAGTCCCACAAAATACTGTGCCTGCAGTCCTAACAGCACTTACAGAATTTCAAAATATTTCTGGAGTCAGAATTAATTTGACTAAAAGTGTGCTCTTTCCAGTGAGTTCTCAAGCATACAATATTAGATTGGATACCTTCCCTTTAATCATTGCACATCAGTTTAAATACCTAGGGGTAAACATCACAAATAAATATAAAACTCTCTATCAACAAAATTTAGCTGTATGTATGGAAAAAATGAAGGAAGACTTGCTTAGATGGTCAACCCTTCATCTCACTTTAGCTGGAAGAATTAACATTGTTAAGATGAATATCCTTCCTAAGCTTCTCTTTTTATTTCAAAACATTCCAATATATATATTAATAAATATTTTTTTAAGAAATTAGATTCAACCATAACCTAATTTATTTGGAATTGAAAACATCCACATATCCGAAGAGCGACCCTACAAAGACCTAAAGCGGAAGGCAGTATGGTTGTACCTAACTTTCAATTTTATTACTGGGCAGCAAATATACAAGCTACAAAAACCTGTACATGGACACAAATAGATGAACATACACAGGCTTGATCCGCAATAGAAATAAAATCCTGCAGTTCTTCTTTATATTCTTTGCTTTGTACCCCAATAAATGCAAGTTATCGCCAATATACTGATAACCCAATTGTGCTTCACTCACTCAGATTATGGAACCAATGTAGAAAACATTTTAAGATAAAGAAGCTTTTAACTGTGGTACCTTTGCACAAGAACCACTTTTTCCAGTCTCTCATGCAGTTTTTAATGTCTGGAAAACATTTGGGATTAAATCACTTAGAGATCTGTACATAGACAACGTCTTTGCATCCTACAAACAATTACATTCCAAATTAAACTTTCCAGCAACACATTTCTTTCACTACCTTCAAATCAGAGACTTTGTTAAACAGAACCTGCTCAGTTTTCCTCACCTCCCACCTTCCTCTATGATGGAAAAAATATTGATCAGTCTTGAGGACTCAGACAGCATTTCTGTAATATATAAAACTATTTTACAGTCCCTACCTTTCAAAGATCCAAGAGGACAGTGGGAAAAGGATCCCTCACTCAATATTTCAGAAAAGGAGTGGAAAGTAGCAATGCAGAGAATCCACTCGAGCTCCATATGTGCAAACCAAAGAATTATTCAACTCAAAATTATATAGCACATCTGTCTCTCTTAAAATTGCCCAAAATGTTTCCAAAGTAAGATCCAACCTCCGAACGTTGCAATCAATTTCCAGCCTCACTGGGCCACATGTTCTGGACTTGAACCTAATTAACATCATTCTGGACCAAAATCGTTAAATGACAATCAGACAGCCTTGATGTTACAATCCCTCCTAACCCACTAACAGCTGTGTTTGATATACTTCCAGATGGACTTAAAGTGGAGAAGGACAAACAAACTGTAATTGCCTTTACTACACTATTGGCACATAGACTTATCTTGCTCAACTGGAAGAATCCTAACTCTCCTATTGTAAGTCAGTAGGTAACTGATGTTATGTACTATTTGAAACTAGAAAAAATCTAATTCTCACTTAGAGGAGCTGTGCATAACTTTTTCAAAACCTGGCAGGATCTAATCAACAACATTTTAGAATAAGCTTTTAAAGTACTGAAGAAGCAGACTTTCTCCCCTTTTTTCCTTTTTTGGTTTCTTTTATCATTATTCACTTATTAATTCATCTACTTACTTATTTTACTAGCTTTAAGATTTACTCTGCTGGCTTAGCTCACTTTCTCAGGGGTGAGGGGGGATTTATTTTCGCTCTTATGTTTGTAGAAATTGATTTATTTGTATGGAATGTTGTCTTATTTTAATAAAATCAATAAAATCCAAAAAAAAAAAGAAAAACAACAAACTACAAAATAGTATCTGAATCTCAGATCAACAACAAAGCAACAACTCCACACAACATCAATCATCATCTATAAAGACTTGGTATAATAACACTAATTATATGTGCCCAGATAAAGTAAAACTCTAAATATCCAGTAATAAGACACCGTATATGCTACATATTTGTCTAGTGTATCTGCATCCACACACACACATACATATATATTAAGGCTGGGCGGTATGACCAAAATTCTATATCACGGTATTTTTCTAAATTATACCGGTTTCACGGTATTGGACCATATTTTTTTCCCCATGCATGAGTGGATGTTAACCACATTTCCACTGCAATTACTGGCTAAAAATAACCTATTCCCCAGTCATGAGAATTGTACATCGTACAAAAACATTTTTAATGTGCACACAAGTATTAATACAGGTTTGCATGGCCCCAAAAAGTGATATTTTTCAAGGGGGTGGTACTAATGAAGAGAAGGAATCACATTGCATGACAGTTGCAGTCAAAATATAGAACCTTTTTATTGAACAATATTTGTACACAACTTAAACTAAAATTCTGACAACATATTTTAAACCATCCAAAGAGGCATTTAGACTTAGTAAAATAACCAGAGGTGCTTGTCAAAAGTTGTATTGCACTGAACATGTCTTAGAAAAGGAATAAATAGTAAATATTTTTTGTAAACCAACTACACTGTCAATGTTAACAATCTCTGTCCACTGACATGTTAAAGTGACTTTTTAAACAAGTTTACCATCATTAAACTGTATAATATTTAAACTAATAAATAGTAACAATAAAATAAATAAAAGTGCAACTTTCTGTAATAATACTATTACTTCCAAGACTTCAAGCCCAGGTGAAATACACAGCATTCACCAAATAAAAATAAAATAAAACAAGTGCAACTTGGTGATGACATCTTTACCAACTGAACCATCATTAAGGCAAACTGCATTAATATTGACCTTGCTTCATGCTAAGTTATATACAGTATATAAATAATAAAACTGCAACTTGCATTTCTAATGCTATTTGTGGTATAGCCCTACAGAATCGTATTAGGGCCACAGTGAAGAAAAAAAAAACTAATATGTTGAGATTAAAGTCGACATTTCCACTTTATTCTCGTAGTTTATTTTGTCATTAAAGTAGAATGTCGTAAACTAAACTTCATCCTAAAATCAATGTTTAATTCACTAGATTTTCTCAAGCCCCACCATAAATTATGTAGCACATTAAATGCTTTGTTAAGTGTTCCCTGACCCAGTTGTTAATCATTACGCTCTTCTTAAACTGACTTCCTCTTGCACTAAGAGGCAGTGATCACTGCACAGAATACATTCACTTCATGATATTCCTGCTATCTGAAAATGTGGAATGCTAAGATAATTTTTCATGATGAAATGCATTGAAACAGGTATTAAACATGCATGGTAGTGAGGCGGTAGTGCTGCTCCCTCACAGTAAGGGATCCTCAGGTGTACGTTCAGTGTAGAGAAATTTATGGCAGATGTGACGAGGTCCCAAAGAACTGGATGTATGAATGGGTATTGCACAGGTTTAACTTAAATATTGTGTAAATGTTGGGTTTGTGATCTGGTGATTGAAGACACAAACACAGAATTCAATGGATGTTCTCCTGAGCGGGCTTTCTTTATTGCATGCGTGCTGTCTCTTTCTGACGTATTAAACCCCCATTTCCTATCCTTCCTTTTTCTTTCTCCACATAACCAATCGCCACACGATAAACGTCCTTGTGATATTAAAACTAGTTATAAACTTAAACCACGGAGTGTTCAGAACTTTAAAAAAAAAAATCTTTCTTATGCATGTTTAATTATGCCGTCCATTCAGGGTTGCGCCCATCCCAACAAGCATCGTGTGCAAGGCAGGAGGACATCCTGAACGTGGCGCCAGCACATCGCAGGGTGAATACGAGCAATACATACACTAGCAGGGTTAATAAAGCATAACAAAACCCGCCATCCTACATGACTTTGAAAGGAAACTGAAGCACGCCAAGTAAACCCACCAGAAAAACATGCAAATTCAAAGCAGGGAACACCTGGGACCCCAACCACCATGCCACCATGCCCGCAACATGATTAATACATGCTTTTTCATCATGAAAATTATATGAAGTATTTATCTTAGCATTTTAAATGTTCAGGGAGCAGGAATATCATGAAATTAATGTATTATGTGTGCTGTCTGCACCTCCTCTTTGTGCAAGAGGAAGTCAATTTAAGAAGCAGTAGCGATTAACACGGCTTTGGGAACACAACACAAAGCATTTAATGTGCTACATAACTTATGACGTGGTTTGAGAAAATCTAGTAAATTAAATATTAATTTTAAGATGAAGTTTAGTTTATGATGTTCTACTTTAATAACAAATTACGAGAATAAAGTCAACATGTCGACTTTAATCTTGACAAACAGCGAGAATAAAGTGGAAATGTCGACTTTTTTCTCGTCATAAGCATCGAGATTAAAGTGGAAATGTCGAGAATAAAGTCAACATGTCATCACACTATTACACAGTACCCCAGTACATTACACAGTATTAAAAAGCCAAGCAAAATGACACCTTTAAGTTGCTAACTAAAATGATTACTGTAATCTTTTTAGTTAGCCAATTAAAGGAGTCATTTTGCTTGGCTTTTCTCTACATTCATAATGGCTAACCCTAGTACTATAGTATTAAAAAAAATACAACTTTGTTTGCAGTATTATCCAGTAGTATAGAAACATTATTCACACATTTGAACATAATGGTCCACATTCGACCTTTAATATCCAAAGTATCTCCAGACAACAGACATGACTCCTTTGTCCAGCAAAAGTTCTTTTGTGTCATCATGTTCAACTTTATCGTCTATTACAGCTTCAGTTTTGGAATGTTCTCTGTCCATTTTCACTGCGCAATACCTCTACTAATGCATGTACTCAGTTGTATGTTTGTTTAGCGGTGTAGCAGTGAAAAAGGTCCCCCTTAAACAGTTTCCCTCATACGTGACATATAGTGGTTACAATTTAGTGAGCAACCTAAAAAACTGAAACTCGAATATTATCATTAGATAATAAACATAAACTAAACAAAGTCTACAAAAAAAAACATACATTTTCGCCTATGTCATGTCATACTTCTCAGATGATCCAACTTTCTGCAAGAGGTCATTGTTTCCAGCAATGTAGGTGTTGAATTCTTGACACGCTGTATTCTTGAAGTTGTACTTTGTCAGAATTATTCCCCGGACGGACTGGATTGAGAGCCTGTTTCTCTCCTTTTTCCACTGAGAGGTGATGAGCGAGGACGCTCGTTTGACGTTGGCGTTGTGCCCTGGTATATCGAAGAAAAACGTGCACACTTTATGCAGTTCGGACGGACAAGCAACAGTATCTCTGAAGTATGAGCTCCATTGTTGGGACGGGGGCACTTGAAAAACTCGGCATCTTTCTGCTGTTCTGCGAAAGACTTAACGTTTTGGTACTGATCAAACAATTAAGCATCGTCTAGATCAATTCCTTTCTCTATCAGGTACTGTACACATTGCAGTAAAGCATCAAACGAAATATCTTTCATCGTGTCAAGAAACATCCATTGAAAGCACTAGAATTCAGCAAATGGTGCCTTCCATTTTTCCAAATAAGAAATGCATGCCTGGTATATTGACTGGACTGCTTGTGTGAACTTGTTGCAATCCGCATCTAGACCGTCTTGACGCAATTTTGTCAGAAGCTGTCTAACGGTTAGTGGAATAAAAGTCTCCTCCAGCCTGCCTCGAACAGTTTTCATTGTTTACTTCAAGCTGTTGCAGACCTCCAACACAGATGTTTCTTCTTTTTCGATTACCACTATCTGGCACTGGAAAACTAACATCAGAGAATGTATGAAACACAAGTACAGTTCCGAAAAATCGTTTTCGAAATAAATCTTCAGCAACACTGGTGGCTGATCCATACTTTGGAAGTAAGCCTTCAAAGCTGGAAAAATCTGCAAAAGTCTCTCTATTGCTGGAAACAAACTCAGCCATCTGGTCTTGCTGTGGTACAACAGCTGCTGGTATGTAACATCGATGAAATCGCAGAAATCTTTCACGCCTGCGTGCAAACAGTGTAAATGGAAAAATAATTGAACACTTTCAGTACAATTGTCTCAATGTCAACTGGCAGCAGATCTGCCCCATGCTGAATGCAGTTGTGCAGTACATGGGCTGGACATCCTACTCCAACAAGTGGGCACTGCAGGGCTTTTTTCAGCTGCGAAAACATATTATTCCCTCCCTCCGGCTGATACCTTCAAAGTTCACATTAGCATTGTCTAATACAATGCAATACATTTTGAAGACAGATGGTACTTCCTAAGAGTGTCTACAGGATACTTGGAAATAGTTTCTGACGTTTCCTTTGGCATGCTGTCCAGCTTGAGTAATCCTGTTTTAGTTCCACCAGCTTTCCAGTCAAAATACTGCACAATAACTGGGAACAACTTCTCTGCTCCATGATTGCTTGCGTCGGTTGCCACTCCAAAATAGCTAACGTCATTCAGTGTCTGAACTAGTTTGGTAACACTGTGAGGGCCAATGACACCGTTGATAATGGCTTCTGATTTCGTCCTACCACACAAAATATTTTTTGCAGTGTCAAAGTCCGCAAACAATTTGCGCATTAAGCCAGTAGTACAGTCCATCGACCTATAAGACTGATGATGAGCAACAGTATGAAACGCTAATGTAGCTTCAGCTGCACGCGCCTTTTTGTCAGCAATTGAATGTTTTGGCTCAAAAAAAGTCATCTTGGCATTTAAACCATACGTTCGTACCATCTTTCGGTGCATCTCGCTTTCAATATGTCTTTGTAAATCAAGCATTCCTTTATTAGCAACAGACACGTAGGAATCGCACACCACACATTTCGCTTCAGTTTCATTTCGTCCTGCCTCAAAGCACAGATATTTCGTCTTGTGACGATCAGAAAACTTGCATTTTCTCTTTTCGGTTTTAGACTTTTTTGTTTCTGTTGACATTTTGAAAAAAGGTCTTAGTTATTACTTTTTTTAGACAATCAATCACTAACCGCTGTCCGTGGCGCCATAGAGGTCTCAACAACCTGCAGTTTACTTTGAAACAAATGTCCTCTCTGATAAGGTAGACAAAGGCTGGCGGAAATAGAATATAAAACAGTGTTGCTGCTACTTGGTGTTACAATTATTGATAATGTGATAACGTAATGTAATGTCATGCGGTGACACAGATGAATGGAGAATGGCCGAAGGCTGCTCATTCTCGGTATATATCATATGTAATTTGTAAAAAATGGTCAACTCTGTTCGTGATTCTGTGAAAGGAGGACAGTTTAATGAATTTTTAGAATGCCTGGAGGACGGAGGAAACCATGTTAAAAAAGAAGACATGTCCTCCTTTTGGGTCACCTGGGACGCCCTGAGGATGGGAGGAGGCAGCTACTTTTGCACACTGCCTTCTTCAAAATGCTAGATGGCAGCTCCCCTGGAGTTTAACGATTCCCTGAGGAGCCATGCCTCATCCATAGCCCAGAAGTACTCCCAAGTCACATGGACAGAAGCACCAAAGTACTTCCAGGCTGAAGAAAAAAGCCAGTTCTTCATTCGACCCAGAAATGTTAGCAAGTCATATGGTTGGAAAGAACAGAAGCACTTTTGGGTCAAGGACTAAATAAAGGACTACCGGAGACCCAGCAAGTGAGCCAGTCAGGAGGTATGGAGGATAGATTTGATTTATAAATATTTGTGTTCGCTGTTTAATTGCATATCTATTGCGGCTGGGGTGCTTTGGAGGCACCATCATCAAAGAAGTAGCATTAAAATACCTTCTTGGTGCTTTTAACCTGTGTCCAGTGTATCTGTCTGTTCGGGTTAAATGAGTGACAGCGACCCCTAGCATCTTACAATATACAGTGCATCTGGAAAGTATTCGCAGCGCATCACTTTTTCCACATTTTGTTGTTACAGCCTTATTCCAAAATGGATTAAATTCGTTTTTTTCCTCAGAATTCTACACACAACACCCCATGATGACAACGTGAAAAAAGTTTACTTGAGGTTTTTACAAATTTATTAAAAATAAAAAAACTGAGAAATCACATGTACATAAGTATTCACAGCCTTTGCTCAATACTTTGTCGATACACATTTGGCAGCAATTACAGCCTCAAGTCTTTTTGAATATGATGCCACAAACTTGGCACACCTATCCTTGGCCAGTTTTGCCCATTCCTCTTTGCAGCACCTCTCAAGCTCCATCAGGTTGGATGGGAAGCGTCGGTGCACAACCATTTTAAGATCTCTCCAGAATTGTTCAATCGGATTCAAGTCTGGGCTCTGGCTGGGCCACTCAAGGACATTCACAGAGTTGTCCTGAAGCCACTCCTTTGATATCTTGGCTGTGTGCTTAGGGTCGTTGTCCTGCTGAAAGATAAACCGCCATCCCAGTCTGAGGTCAAGAGCGCCCTGGAGCAGGTTTTCATCCAGGATGTCTCTGTACATTGCTGCAGTCATCTTTCCCTTTATCCTGACTAGTCTCTCAGTTCCTGCCGCTGAAAAACATCCCCACAGCATGATGCTGCCACCACCATCCTTCACTGTAGTGATGGTATTGGCCTGGTGATGAGCGGTGCCTGGTTTCCTCCAAACGTGACGCCTGGCATTCACACCAAAGAGTTCAATCTTTGTCTCATCAGACCAGAGAATTTTGTTTCTCATGGTCTGAGAGTTCTTCAGGTGCCTTTTGGCAAACTCCAGGTGGGCTGCCATGTGCCTTTTACTAAGGAGTGACTTCCATCTGGCCACTCTATCATACAGGCCTTATTGGTGGATTGCTGCAGAGATGGTTGTCCTTCTGGAAGGTTCTCCTCTCTCCACAGAGGACCTCTGAAGCTCTGACAGAGTGACCATCAGGTTCTTGGTGACCTCCCTGACTAAGGCCCTTCTCCCCCGATCGCTCAGTTTAGATGGCCGGCCAGCTCTAAAAAGAGTCCTGGTGGTTTCGAACTTCTTCCACTTATGGATGATGGAGGCCACTGTGCTCATTGGGACCTTCAAAGCAGCAGAAATTTTTCTGTAACCTTCCCCAGATTTGTTCCTCGAGACAATCCTGTCTCAGAGGTCTACAGACATTTCCTTTGACTTCATGCTTGGTTTGTGCTCTGACATCAACTGTCAACTGTGGGGCCTTATATAGACAGTTGTGTGCTTTTCCAAATCATGTCCAATCAACTGAATTTACCACAGGTGGACTCCAATTAAGCTGCAGAAACATCTCAAGGATGATCAGGGGAAACAGGATGCACCTGAGCTCAATTTTGAGCTTCATGGCAAAGGCTGTGAATACTTATGTACATGTGCTTTCTCAATTTTTTTATTTTTAATAAATTTGCAAAAATCTCAAGTAAACTTTTTCACGTTGTCATTATGGGGTGTTGTGTGTAGAATTCTGAGGAAAAAAATGAATTTAATCCATTTTGGAATAAGGCTGTAACATAAGAAAATGTGGAAAAAGTGATGTGCTGTGAATACTTTCTGGATGCACTGTATACCATATATTGTGGTATATGGGCCGCCATTCATCCCGGCCAATATCCCCAGGCCACCAGATGGAGCCCACCCTGCAGCATGGAGGTGCCCCGAATGCCAGCAGGGAATCCTGGACAATGGAGTTTTTCTTCACAGCCCTGGTGGATACCATGGGGGCCGCCAGAGGATGCCGCAGAGAGGCTCAAGGAATATTTTCCCTACAGCCCGGAAGTACGTCCCAGTCACGTGGACAGAAGAAATGACGTACTTCCGGGTTGAAGAAAAAGAGGAGTTTTCACCTGACCCGGAAGTGCTGGGTAATCACATGGACTGAGGGATCAGAAGAACTTCCGGGTCAAGGACTATAAAGGATTTTGGGAAACCCAGAGTGTCAAGCTGAGTTGGGAGGAAGGGTGACAACGCGTCAGGGAGTGGAAGATTTGTTTATTGAATGTTATTGTGATTTATTTATGAGTATTGTGGAGTGGAGGGTGCTTTGTACACTTATATATTATAAAAAGTCATTATTTTGGACTTTTATCTGATGTCTGGCGTATGGTCTGAGGGCTCAAGGGGACGACAGCGCCCCCTATCTGTCACAATATATATATGTATATATACTGTATATAAATACTGTATATATATATACACAGTTATGATACTTCAATAATTATTGTGTTCATTAACAAATTGTATTATTCTGCTCCTTAAAACAAATGTGCATCAGATAAAAATCTAAAGGCTGCAGACCCACTTCCTAAAACAGACAAAGACATGGTAATTAAAGTAGGAGCCTTGCAAGTATTCGTTAATTACTGGTATTCCCAAAGATAAGACTGATGATTAAGTTTTCCAACTTAAAATTTACTCAGTTCCTACACCAAGGTACAGAAGAACTGAAGCCATGAACCTGCTGCATCATCACATTACTTTCAAGAAATCCTCTTTACAAAGTTGAATAAATGGCAGCACACAGGGTTCAAAGACACAACTAAACTTTACATTACAAAAGGTTTATTCAATTAACATTTTTACCTGGTAGCCCCTAGCCATAGAACATCCCCATAGAGGTCTCAACAACCTGCAGTTTACTTTGAAACAAATGTCCTCTCTGATAAGGTAGACAAAGGCTGGCGACAGGAGGCAAGGAATAAGAACCCAAATTAGCAAAAGCGATTCCAAGTGGAACCTCCTGCTTCCAACCCCCCAATATGTGCAGCTCGAGAAGTTGATTACTCAGCCATCAGAGCTCATAGCAATAAACTTGACTGGAGTGACTGCCAGTGAAGAAGCCTTGCATATAGATGTACATGGAGATGACCTAGTTTATTCAAGGAAAAACTGCACTTAATTGAAACGTTCTTCTTTGTGTTTTATTAACTGTGGACATTTACAAAAGAATTATAGTTTTAAAACCCATTATAAAATAAAACAAAATCTTTAGTGTCCATGTCTGATTATAACACTCTCTTCTATCAAATAGACTTTTTAGAAGATCTCACAATTAGTCTGTCATGCTTTGCACCTTGCCTGCTGTGACTGAGCTTAACAAGAAATCTCAAGTGCTTCAATGACTCTATACAAGAATAAGTGGTAATAATACGCCACCATGGTGGACTGGGGGCCCCATTTGGCAACCTGATGTTAAACAAAGCCGACAGTTATTCCTTCACAAGACCTTGTTTTGAGTGGGGGAGGATTCTTTGTGAACTGTGGATGGGAACGGACTGGAGTGGTTTAGAGGGAATATAAAGCAGCACATTTGATAAAGTTGGTGACCAATTTCCAAAAGTAGTTGTACATTAATGTCTTCTCATCAGATTTAAAATTGAAGTATTTAAAAGACTTGGTAGCTGAGTTTTTATTGATTGATAGTTCAGCCCTGATGTTAGCCATAAGCAGGAACTGCAGCAGAGAAATTGTCCTATTAGACCACATGTCTGGCAGTTAATTTATTATCATTTAGAAATTGGCCAGATACCAGAAATGTAGGTAACACCCATAAACCATAAGTCAGTATAATACAAATACATCATTTTGACAGTGTGTTTAAAAGTCCACCTAGCAGTGATAGCATTAAAGTAAAAAATCCACACATTTTATATACTAATATAAATCCTGGCCAAAATATTTAACAATGCCATCCATTCCATTATGAATTAAAACAATGAGATATGGAATCACACAGTGATCAGGCGGAGTGGTGGCTCTGGGGCTAAGGATCTGTGCTGGTATCTGAAAGGGTCCCAATTCAAATCTCATTACTGCCAGAAGGGCCCTTGAACCCTAAATCTGAAAATTGAGCCCTTAACCTTAAAATGTCATGCAAAAAGACAATTTCCCCTGGGGGATAAATTTAAATCAAATCAAATAACCAGTCTATAGAACTGTGGTGAGCAGAAAAGCATCTAATAATGTCACAGCAGATGGGCTACAACTAGGGAATCCATTACTGGACGGGTTTATCCATTCCTGGGAATCCCGCATGTCATTCCTGGGAATCCCAGGCTCCCAGGGATGACACAGTGCACGGGCATCTTACATGTGAACAGTTTTAGAATGGCCGACACTTATTTTTAATAAAACTACTGCAATATGTTGACAGCAATAAAAGACTAAACTTATCTACAAGTAGTTCATGCTGTCATATAAGTATATGTATCTAGTTAGTTGCGGTAATAACAGCATAGAAAGCATGTGTCCAGTGTACCGCTGAGAAAGCACACTCTGCCTCTACTGCAGTAGGCGGCACAGTCATCATATACTGATACACTTGTTCTAAACAATGCCTGCGCTTGCCATTGCTCTGAAACACTTCCATTTCAGCTTTTACTGATGCATCCAGTTTCTTGTCATCATTCTGTGATGGCAAGTTTCTTGGCACAGATAATGCAGATGCAACAGACTGACGCATTGCAATTTCAAGTTGCTGTTCAAAGCTGTTGTCTGACAGACGTCAATGAAGTCTGCCCTGTCCCGGCATTCATGAGCTGCAGAGTGCAGACTCCTCCCAGTCCACTGTGCTCGGTCTTAGTGGAAGCCGGGAGACTGACTGCTGCTGGTCTGTTGTTGACTGAATTAATCGGCAACACACTACACTGTGGGCCAAAAAATCATGCCATTTAATTATTTTCAACTGTAACTCTGTTATTTCTTGATCAAGTTTTACACTTTTACATGCTATATATGGGAGCTTGCCTGTTCCCGGTTTCCCAGGAATTATAGCAGTTTCATTCCCGGGAATGCAGGAATCAAAAATGTCTGGGAATCAGGAGCCCGGGAATGGATCCCCTAGCTAAAACAGAAGAAGACATGTTCAGGTTTAAACTCTTGTCAGCCCAGAACAGAAAACTGAGACTGCAGTGGGTACAGGCTTACCAAAACTGGACAGCTGAAAACTTGAAAAATGTACTCTGGTCTGATGAGTCTTGATTTCTGCTTAGGCACACAGATGCTAAAGTCAGTATTTGGCACCAACAGCATGAAACCATGAACCAAGTCTGCCTTATGATATTAACTGGAGCTCTTGAATGCTATCTGCATGATTTTATGCAGTGCACTGCTGCCATATGATTGGCTGATAAGATAATTGCACGGATAAGCAGGTATACAAGTTTTTGTAATATTTTTTTCAGCAAGTGTATTTCTCCAATTTTCAGAAAACACTTATACCAATACAAATTTATTATGAGTTGGGTAAAATATAGGAACTGATAAACATGATCTGTTTAAACAATGCACTCCCTGACATATCTTTGTTGTAATTAGGTGAAATTTTTATTGCAGCCACACATTTGCCACAATTTGGTCACAGCAGTTTTACACATGTATGAATTTAATAATGTATTAAAATGTTTTATTCTCTCTCTAATACATTTTGAACATCACATATACAAAACTGGTTATAGAATGTTAGGCCCTTAAATCAGGGTTTCACAAACCACTGACCTGGGTAAAAAAGTGTAACTTTTCTTTTGTAGGTCTGTAAATGAAAGAAAGAAAGAAATGCAATAACTTAGAGACATGAGAGGCCTAACTTATAAATACAATGTTACAATTCCACCAGATGATATTTTGGCAACCTTGAATCCTGAAACTTGCCTTCTCTCTAAGTTGTAAAAATAAGCCGCTCTTTGAAACAGTATTACAGTATACACTTAAAGTAGTTTAGGAAGAAATACATAATACAGATGTAGATATACCCTAGCCATGTCAGTGTTTCTTTATATTAATATTTGATTTTGCTCATCTCCTTAAATGTAATATTTTATTTTAAAGTTGAGAGTTGAGTCAATAAACAATTCTGATCTATGCAACAAATTGTAAAATGATGATGACATTGCTCTGGGCTTCCTGCTCTGCATGTAATGACCTGCCAAAAAAGGCTTTGAAGCAATAATGATTGGACTTAGACATTGTGGATAAGCCTACAAAAAATTAATACTTTTAAAGTGTCAAATTATGTTTTCATTTTTAATCTTATTTTACTAGCCATGCCTTCCCCACCAACAGAGTTTGATTTTCCAGAAGTGTTATAACTTGTGTTCAAAAAAATATTTTGTCTTCGAAAGCAGTGTGGCAGCCAAAGCGTTAAACACTTCACTCCTAGCCGGCATTCCTATAATTATCTCTTTTCTGCAAGGAAGAACTTTGTAGCCAGCTGCATAATAGCAGCCTTCTTTGACGATAAATGCAACGGAAATATGTGAGACCCTGCATGTGTTTTTTTTTTCCCTGGGTGGGTGAGGGTAGGAGGCACAGGCGATATTCCGTCTTACATCCCAAAAGTAAGTCTCTTCACACCTACTCTCTCCAACCAGAGTGAGTCTGTGTTTCCCCTCCCTTCCTCCATCCCACCCACCTCCATCAAACCCCTTAACCCCCCACCTCCATCTTTGCCTCCCGCCACCCCTTCCTAACAGAACTGTTGCAAAGATTCCTGCTGGCATTTTTGAATGAAGACTGCCAGATGTGAGCTACTGTAGCCGAGTCAGACTCTAAAAATATTGCTCTTTGAAACATGTGCTGCACATGCGGACAGGGTTAACTTGGAGAGCAGAATACCTGATCCGGAGAGAGACAGGATCTAACTGAAACTTTCTTTTTAATTCAGCTTTTCTGTATGAAGTCACCGATTATAAAACAATAAAAGAAGACCCTGTGCATGGCACTTTTTTTTTTAACCTGTATGTTCGGAGACTAACTTTTATTTGAAGAAAGAACAGAAAGAAAAAAGCATGTCTGGGAGCATGCATACAAAATCCATCATCAAAACACTGGCTGCAGCTGTCTGTATACTGGTTCTGTTTCCAGAAGTGCGGACTACAAGAAAATTACAAAAAAGGAGCTTGCTGCAGAAAACTGGAGACAAGTACAATGTGAGTAACTGTTCCTTCCACTTGATCTAATGTGTGTCCTTCCAATCTGAAACTGATTTCAATGGACTTCCTAAATATTGTGTGCTCTTCATGTAATATGCAGATTCTCTATCCAACTCCCTTTCTTGCTCGTTTGCAAGTTGAATTGCACAAATGACTACTGCTGATTGCACTTGGTAAGCTATGTGGTAATTTATGCCACACAGGGGCCCCTTGGAGGTAGCTGCAGATTTCCTAGAAAGACAACTGAAAACTGAACATCCTGAAAATATTTCTCGCAAAAATTGCTAGAAGTGGGGGTCGAATCTTGATGTGATCCTAAACCCTTCTATTAGGGTATGTAATCCTTGCAACTGTTGGGCTGGAGTAATTGTGTGGGAACATGTTGGTTTGTCTGAGGACATATGTGTCAAATGAAAAACTAACAAATTGCAAAGCTAAATATTGAAAATACTAAGTCCAGGTTACTACTCAAGCATTGCATTTTGGAAGGAAAATTGTTTTCCTTCATTAAACTAAATTAACTGCATGATGCCATCAAACATGCTTAAATCATTTTAGGCCTGAGGCAGGCCACAGCCTGCCCAGGAAGCATTGGGTACAAGGCAGGAATAAGTTTGGGATAGGATGCCACTAAATAGCAGGGCCTTCACACACTTTTACTTATAGTCAAACTCAAGGTAAAATGGATTGCCAGAAAAAAACTGACACAGAAGCACAGCTACACACACAGCCACCAAGAATGGTATTCAAACCCAGAAAGAACCCTGGATCTGACATTAAAGCACATGTTTGCTTAATTAGTCTCCACCACTGAGTCTGAAATTGAACAAATCACTTAACGTTCTTGTCTTTCAACTGTGTACTATGTCTACTTCTACTCTATATATATATATATATATATATATATATATATATCTATATCTATATCTATATCTATATCTATATCTATATCTATATATATAGCTATATCTATATATATATAGAGAGAGAGAGAGAGAGAGAGAGAGAGAGAGAGAGAGAGAGAGAGAGAGAGAGAGAGAGAGAGAGAGAGAGAGAGAGAGAGAGTATGGAAATTGAAGCAAATGCAGTATGGCTCTGTAGCTGTAAAGTGCCTTGTGATGGTGATCAAGTTTTATTTGGGTGTGAATGGCAGTCAGTGACTGAGTAGCACGGGTAGGTGTGGAATGAATATTCTCCACAGGCTTGTCTGAACTCCAGTTTTATCCTACGGTTCAAAGATATGCCGTTAGGTTAAAAGGCAAATCAAAAGAGACCTTGTGTGGTCTGAGATAGTGGGATGGACTGAAATGACTTCTAGGGTCATCTTCTGCCTTATACCCCTATTGCTTAGAAAGTCTCTCGCTATCCTGATCCCGCATTAGATGAAGAATCTATCAGAATTTCTTTAAAGAATAAATACTCATCAGAAGCACAGAATAAACACACTAATAGATACTACTTGTCCACATCTGTACAGTTTTAATAGTTTAATTAGATTAACATATTGGAGAGAATGCAAGTGGTTGTGATCCTTGAGCACCTCTGGCCTCATGTATAATGCCATGCGCAGAATTCACACAAAAACATGGTGTACGGACAAAACTGGAAATGTGTGTACACACAAAAATATCTAGTTGCATTAAACTGTGCGTATGCCAAGTTCCACGCACTTCCCCTTTATAAATCCCAAAGAACATGAAGTTTAACGCACATACACACACCTACAGCCCCAGCCTGACTCCTCCCTGAAATTTGCATGTTTAAATATGCAAATCATTATAAATAGCCCCTTCTGTTGAGTGCTTTGTTAAAAAAGAATGGAAAAAGCACATTCAAAAAAGAATTTCAGTGAATGTGAGGTGGAGGCAAGAAAAAACATATTATTTGTTGGCCTAAGCAGTGGCATAAGAAACAAAAGGAAGTTACCGAGTTATCCAGCATGGTCGAGACACTCGTAAGTTCAAGTTCAAAAAGTCACACAGTGCCCAAAATAAAAAAGAAGTGGTCAGGTATCAAATTCGCTGTGAAAAGGCCGTTTGCAGCAAACTATTCCTCTATTTATTCCGTTTCTGACAACATTTCAAAAGCTGACCCATATGCCAAGGATGCGATGATTGTGTTGCTTTGTCCAGCACATCTTCAGGTTCTGGTTGCTCACACAGTTCTGCCTCGGAAACTGCCAGGCAACCAGCTGGCTGTGTGCTGTCAGATGCTTTTCTGGAGTCACAAAATGCAATTGTGGGTGCTTTAAGAGATGTGGCCAATGAAATAAAGAATATAAGGGCCATACTAAGTAATATTGACCACAAATTAAATTAATTGGTTATAAAATAAATGCTGCATCCCATTACCTGTTTTTACATTCTGCTAATTACATTCAAATGAACTTATAACACTGTCCAATTTGGCTGATCATTTGGTGGTCAGGGTCAGATTCACCATACCGCATCTTTTTGGAAATGGGCAAGCCACTATTGTGTACCACATTATGCAGAATGCTACATGCCTGCACAATGAAACACACTTTCTGTGGACTATAGAGCAGCCCATTAATAGAGTGGAAATGCTTTCTATTTACATGAGCAATTAATTATCTGAAGGCACCTTTATAGTGTAGAGTCAGCACCAAGCGCCACAATAGATCGATTCACTGCTCTTTACATAGCTCTTTGAGGTGACTCGTCATGCTTAAAAGGACTGCTTACCTTTTGCAGCAGTATCCTTCTATATAAAAGCGGTCGGGATTGTCCTTCTGTCCCGTGAGTGCTACGCAGGCGCAGAGTTTCACACACGCCCCGTCCATTTTGCAATGCACGATGGGATTTGTAGTTTCATTTTTCCAGGTAAAAGATGATTTTCTACTCCAGACTGTGCGATATCTTCTTCTTTTTTCTTACTATATAAAAGTGGTCGGGATTGTCCTTCTGTCCCGGAGTGGAAAGCGAAGGTATTCCACTTATCACAGACTTACTACTTGCAGCTTGAGGTACGAAGCGACATGATGTGAGCAGAGTTCTGGTGCTCCCATCATTCCCTTGCTTTTGTGCGCGATGTGCTGGAAAAATAGACAAAATTATGTCTCTGGAAATAATTAATGTTGATGGAGTACAAATGCCTCACCGCGTAGTAAATATCAGGGTTGAACCCAATATAGAAAAAAAGTTTAAATTTCATCATAAAAATAACAGAAACTACGAGTATTAAAGTAATACCGCTCAAATGAAATATAACCAAATTAATGAGTTTGTATAAAATATCAAATTGATCTATATATTGAATTGCCTTAAGAAGTGGTCAACTTAAAAGTCGGTCGCCTTAAAAGGCGGGTCAGCCTAGTTTGGAAAAAACACCTACGACTGTGCGGAGTTGGCGTTTTTATAGGCTGTCCTGCTACAGAAGATGTAATTCCAGTTCATTCTTGGGATGATTCATCCCTGGCTGATGTAACTTGTCTGGCGCCATTGCAATAGCAATGTGCGTGCAGTTGACTGCTTCGATTACATTTGGACAATCAGATGTTGCTGTGAATTGTGCTTTCCAGTTCAACCACAGTATAAGTAAATCTTATATATCTGTATGAAAAGCAGATCCTATACAGCTGGCACGGCTTGGCTCAGTGATGTCTGTGAAATAAATGATTGGTCAGGAAGTTCATGTTTAAAATCACCTGTGGCTAAAAATCCGAGGGTGGACAGAACTTGGAAAGGAACAGGTACAGAATAATTCTTCAAAGTCTGCCTTTGTAAAGCTGGTACCAGTTCAGCACACACTGCTAAGAGGATAGCTCTTGGAAATCAAAATCAACTTAGAAGCCTTTCATCATCATCTCTAAATAAGCATTCTCTTCTAATTCTTCCATTTATGATATATTCCAACAACACTAAAGCAAGCTGTGGTAGTTGGGATAGCTTGGCCATTCCATGCACCATTATATTATTACAGAATGATTGCAATCAAGTTGATTAAATTTGTAAACAATACAGTGCATCCGGAAAGTATTCACAGCGCATCACTTTTTCCACATTTTGTTATGTTACAGCCTTATTCCAAAATGGATTAAATTCATTTTTTTCCTCAGAATTCTACACACAACACCCCATAATTTCAACGTGAAAAAAGTTTACTTGAGGTTTTTGCAAATTTATTAAAAATAAAAAAACTGAGAAATCACATGTACATAAGTATTCACAGCCTTTGCTCAATACTTTGTCCATGCACCTTTGGCAGCAATTACAGCCTCAAGTCTTTTTGAATATGATGCCACAAGCTTGGCACACCTGTCCTTGGCCAGTTTCGCCCATTCCACTTTGCAGCACCTCTCAAGCTCCATCAGGTTGGATGGGAAGCGTTGGTGCACAGCCATTTTAAGAGCTCTCCAGAGATGTTCAATCGGATTCAAGTCTGGGCTCTGGCTGGGCCACTCAAGGACATTTACAGAGTTGTCCTGAAGCCACTCCTTTGATATCTTGGCTGTGTGCTTAGGGCCGTTGTCCTGCTGAAAGATGAACTGTCACCCCAGTCAAGTCAAGAGGTCAAGAGCGCTCTGGAGCAGGTTTTCATCCAGGATGTCTCTGTACATTGCTGCAGTCATCATTCCCTTTATCCGGACTAGTCTCCTAGTTCCTGCCGCTGAAAAACATCCCCACAGCATGATGCTGCTACCATCATGCTTCACTGTAGGGATGGCATTGGCCTGGTGATGAGAGGTGCCTGGTTTCCTCCAAATGTGACGCCTGGCATTCACACAAAAGAGTTCAATCTTTGTCTCATCAGACCAGAGAATTTTGTTTCTCATGGTCTGAGAATCCTTGAGGTGCCTTTTGGCAAACTTCAGGCGGGCCGCCATGTGCCTTTTACTAAGGAGTGGCTTCCATCTGGCCACTCTACCATACAGGCCTGATTGGTGGATTACTGCAGAGATGGTTGTTTTTCTGGAAGGTTCTCCTCTCTCCTCAGAGGGCCTCTGGAGCTCTGACAGAGTGACCATCAGGTTCTTAGTCACCTTCCTGACTAAGGCCCTTCTCTCTCGATCGCTCAGTTTAGATGGCTGGCCAGCTCTAGGAAGAGTCCTGGTGGTTTTGAACTTCTTCCACTTACGGATGATGGAGGCCACTGTGCTCATTGGGACCTTCAAAGCAGCAGAAATTTTTCTGTAACCTTCCCTAGATTTGTTCCTCGAGACAATCCTGTCTCGGAGGTCTACAGACAATTCCTTTGACTTCATGTTTGATTTGTGCTCTGACATGAACTGTCAACTGTGGGACCTTATATAGACAGGTGTGTGCCTCTCCAAATCATATCCAATCAACTGAATTTACCACAGGTGGACTCCAATTAAGCTGCAGAAACATCTCAAAGATGATCAGGGGAAACAGGATGCACCTGAGCTTAATTTTGAGCTTCATTGCAAAGGCTGTGAATACTTATGTACATGTGATTTCTCATTTTTTTATTTTTAATAAATTTGCAAAAACCTCAAGTAAACTTTTTTCACATTGTCATTATGGGGTGTTGTGTGTAGAATTCTGAGGAAAAAAAATGAATTTAATCCATTTTGGAATAAGGCTGAAACATAACAAAATGTGGAAAAAATGATGCGCTGTGAATACTTTCTGGATGCACCGTATGTAGTTAACTTTGGTGTATTTGATAAATCCCTAAAAAAAGGGAGACCACACAAAAACAGTAGCACTGCTTTGACACTGCTCTGCTACAGGTAACCAATGATTTGCTTATGGCAGCAGACTCTGAACAAACCAGCATATTAATTCTATTAGACCTCAGTGCAGAATTTGACACTGCCAGACATGACATTCTACTGTCCAGAATGGAGAACATGCTGGGTATCTCTGGCACTGCCCTCCAGTGGTTCAAGTCCTTTCTGACTGATAGGCAAGAATGTGTTAGTCTTGGCAACAACAGATCCAGCTCAGCGCCAGTCACACAAGGAGTTCCTCAGGGATCTATCCTGGGCCCTCTTCTCTTCTGTATTTATATGCTTCACCTTGGCCATATTATTTGTAGCTTTGGACTGGGTTATCATTTTTATGCAGACGATACTCAACTCTATTTCAATGTTAAAAGTGGAACTTCATCAGAGCTTTCTCAGCTCACAACCTGCCTTGGTAAAATGAATACCTGGATAGAGCAGAACTCTTTAAAATTAAACTGCAACATAACTGAACTCCTGCAAATTGGGACTAAAGTGCAACTTAATAAATTGAGCTCTTTCCCAGTCCATCTTAGTGGTGATCTCATCAGACCTGCCTCCACTGCAAAGAATCTTGGTGTCATTTTTGATTCCTCCCTTTCTTATTCCACTCACATAAATCACATTAAGAAACTTTCTTACTTTCATCTCCATAACATATCCCGTGTTCTCTCCTTACTCTCCTTTTCTAATGCTGAGAAACTTGTCCATGCTTTTATCACATCCCGCATCGATTATTGTAATTCCCTACTGGCAGGTGCCCCTTCTAATCTTATATCACAGCTCCAACTTGTTCAAAACTCGGCTGCAAGAGTCCTTACTTGAACCAGCAGTAGTGAACACCTAACACCAATCCTGCTCCGCCTTCACTGGCTCCCCGTGTCTTACAGAATTGAATATAAAATTCTACTAATAACCTACAAAGCCTTAAACGACCTTGCGCCAAACTACATCAGTGACCTTCTCCATCACTATGTGCCTGTCCGCCCACTAAGGTCCTCTGATTCTGGAAATCTTGTTGTGCCCCACACTAATCTACACTCCATGGGTGACAGGGCCTTCAGCTGTATAGCACCCAGACTCTGGAATAACCTATTGAAATTAATCAGTTCAGCTGACTCCATGAATTCTTTTAAAAAACAACTCAAAACTCATCTGTTCAGGAAGGCTTTCAGCTCTACCTGACTTTACTACCCTTCTCTCAGTTTACCTCTCTGTCAAGATGCTCATGTAACCTGTGTGTATATGCTAGACTATCAATTATGTTGTCTGTTAGGCTTTTCTCTGAATTTACTGTTACTCTTCTTTATTTATTTATCTGGTTTAGTACAATGCTATATACTGTACACCCTGCTGTTCTTTTTTAAACTCTGTAAAGCACCTTGAGCATGGGAAAGGCGCTATATAAATAAAATGTATTATTATTATTATTACTGGGTGCCGCCCATTTGCAAAACCGAGCAAAAACTTGCATACGCACGGTGTGAGGCTGCTGTGAAAATGTGTGTAACTTTACACCAAATTTTATTTTGTTTTTATGCATCTGAAGTGTTTGTGGAAATGGGCATACACAACATTTTTGTGAATACACTCAGTTTATACATGAGGCCCCTGGTCCTTAGGCCTGGCTTTAGTGTGCAGATGTGGCATCAGCATGATAGGGCAGATGTTCTAATTTATTTACTGGATATATTTATTTTATCATTTAGGTGCCATTACTCCAGCAGTCTTATTGTTCATTTTTGAAAAATAACATGTCAGAGATTTGGTTTTTTTTGGTCTGTTTAACCAAGACTAACATGGCTGTCCAAAGATCTGCATTAGTGGAATTCACTCACGATGTAAATTCCAGATATGAGAACTGGCCTGAGATAGCAGGTGCTTTTCATGTCACTCCACACTTGAAGTCTTTGCTCATCATATGTAATTCATCTTCAGTCAGACCTCTGCTTAATTTCATCTGAAACACAGAGTGGGACAAATCAATTTTCAAAATCAAAGATCTGGCAGATCTCCAGTACAGACATACAGTCTTTATAAATAATATGTTTACAGAACAGAAAGGTTTCCTCCTTTTACAAACTGACAAATAAATATGCACACATTCGGTATGTTGTGTGCATATTGTATATGCATGGAATGTGTATGTTTGTCAGTTTTCTTTATATGGAACCTTTAATAGTGATTATATCTTGAACATTTCATCACACCGTGTCTTTATTTGTTCTGTAATGTTTCATTATTGTGTATGAAGACAAGTTTCTCTTCTTCCATTTTAATTCAATGTAAGAGATTTGTGAGATTTGTTGCCGCTTCCAAATCTTTTGATGCTTTACATCTAGTAATGCACTTTGAGCGACAGTACATTCTATGTATGAAAATGTGCTATAGAAATAAATGTGGTGGTTGGTGTTGGAATGAAAGGCTTGCACAATAGGGGATGGGAAAAAATTGAATCAAGTAATTTTGATGGTCTTACCCGTTACCTTATTACTTATTTTCAGTGTTTCAATGTCATGGCACTAGAGTTAGGGCATCACTCTTTTGTGATCTAATACTATTTACTTCACATTTTAACATTGACTTTAAACTTTAAAGTTTGGCTTTTCTTTTCCACTTTTCACTGGATCTAAGTAAGCACCAGTTCCATCTGGGTGGTGACTTTGATTTTGATTAATACTCTATACTTCATTTTATACATCATTCATATTTCATTTTAAAACTTCATACTTTTGTAATCTCTGCATCAAACAATCCCATCGTTTCACACAGACAGGAGATATTATTTCTTTAAATCTCAATTGCCATCACATCATTTTGTGACACAGCAGACAAATTGTTTTTAATTGTTTCTGTTTCTGTCTCAGTAGAGTTGAACATTCCTGGTTATGCTGCATCTACTATATATGGCAGCTTTAGTGACTCAACATTACCATTACGCAAGTCGCTTCAAGAGCTACAAACTTGAGTCCACAAAGTGCAAAAACTGTATGCTTTGCTACTATAAAGTTCAAGTGAATACATGGGTTATTGACATCAAGGCTGTCACATATGTTTGTAGATCTGTGCATGCAGTTTCAGTATACTTAATATATGCTATATAAAGAAAGCGAAAATGCATCTGCATGTCCTGTAACAATCACAGCAACAAAGGCTGCAACACTTATTTTGAAAATAGTCTAGTAATTTGCCACCTTTCCCTAACATGGACTGCGACAGACTTATTTCATTAGATCCTGCCATGTTTGATACCAGAAAGATGGCTGTAATGACATAATACAAAGCTGATAGACAGACAGAACAAATTAACTTTATTATTTCCTATCCTGGGTATGCAGACACACAAGAACTTCTGTATAGTTATGAACAGAACAGTAAAGGCCATTTTATGCATTGTATCAATATTAACTGATATGGCACGACTTTAGACCCTGCTCTGTCCCTTCTTATATAGTTCCTTTGTGTTATGAGACCAGTCCAATCTATCATTGATGTGGACCCCCTTTAGAAATGCCCCACCTCTAAAACCACTCCCCGAATAGTGACCCAACATTGAGGCTCTTTCAAGCAGAAAAAGTCAATAATCTGTTCTTTTCTTCTGCTAATGTTAAGCTGCAGACAAATCTTTCTACAACAACAAAAAAGATTCTCAACATGACTCCTATATTCTGTTTCATCCCCCTTATCAATATACCCCATAAGTGCAGAATCATCTGAGAATTTCTTGAAGTGACATGATCTGGTACAGTATTTGTAGTCTGAGGTGTACAGAGCGAAAAGAAAAATAGACAGAACTGCTCATTGTGGGCCACATCAGAGACACAGTCCTTGAGTGTCACAAACTGCAGTCTGTCCGACAGACAGTACATTATCACAGACAGCATACACTAATTCATCTGCATATCTCTGAGCTTATCCCTAAACAGGGATGGCAGGATGGTACTGATGGCCCTGGAGAGACCAAAAAACATAATCATCACAGTGCCACCAGCTTTATCCAGGTAAAATTATGCATTGTGGAGTTGAAAGATAATTACATCTTCCACTCCAATCTTTGTCTTATAGTCAAACTACAAATCTGTCTCTTATGATAGATTTTCATTTAATTTAGCAGCCATTTGGTTTTCAGTTTTCTCTCTGTCCTCATAAGTGACATACAGGCTAGACTTCAGATGATCAGAAACAAACTTAAAATGTACATGTGAATTTTGTAGGTGCCTCAGAGGGATGACCTCTATAACTCAATTATGCTGTTCAGTAGTCACCAGAGAAGTCTAAGCAAGTATTTGATTAAGAAAGCCCTCTCCTAATATGTATACACTACAGACCATCTTAAGATGAATTTGATTTATTTACCAGGCAATATGTGGAAACAGTTTTAATGGTACTCTCTAATGTTCAATATGAGATGGTCAGGCATCAAAATGCATTTTGGTAGTGGCTGATTTAGCACGGTTTGTCTCAAACATAATGGCAGCCATCCCTCTAGTATTTATACACTGGATTTTTCTGAATTGAAAGTTGCACTTGATTTACCTGCCACAAAATATCTGGAGATATTTGAGATGGTCTATGACCACGGTTTTCAAACTCTGGTACGCGTACCACTGGTAGTACTACAAGTCATGCCAAGTGGTACTCGTGTGGTCCTTTATTTTCCACGAATCGATGTTGCTAGAATGCCAATATGTTGCATATAATCATATATAGTATAAGTATACTACTGTAAAACCCGTTACCTACTCAAGTCTTTGGTCCGAAATTGGAATAGCACAGAAATAGACAAGTTTTGTCCAGCCGGTGAATCACCAGAAGTTGGAGCAAATGGATTATTATGCCCCAGGTGCCCAAGCTTAAACCCTCGCAGGTCTTATCTCATGTCTACCCTTTCTCAAAGTGGATTGCAAAATGACCTTTTCGTGTCTGTTTCTTTGGACAAACGAAAGAATTTGGGGGGAATTAACAACTGGCTTCTCAGCAGTCTCATTTCTTCAGTTCGATTTATGGTTTGTCTCAAGGAAAGTGATTTACGCGCCGTTTACCCATTTTACTGTGTTGTGTCGTGTGCAGTTCTTTCAAGATGGACAAATTCGTTATCAGAAAAGTGGCAACATCTGTGCCAGAACCACAAAGAGGCGGTTCGAACAGTAAAGTTTCCGGTGCTACCGAAACAACACTTCTGCCAAATGCTGAGCGACGAGATACACCGAAAGAACCACCAAAAAAGAAAATAAAGACAGCCCAACCAAATTGCAAGTACAGCGAAAACTATTTGCAATGGGGGTTTTATTACATTGAAAGCGACACTCATCAGCAGCCTGTGTGCGTTATCTGCAATGAGGTACTGTCTAACCAGTGTATGAAGCCATCCTTACTTCAGCAACACTTTACAACTAAGCACAAAGATCACAACAGAAAGCCGTTGTCGTTTTTTGTCAGGAGTAAAGACGAATTTTTGAAGCGGCAGACAGTGTTCAGAAAAACAAGTGTGCCTGACAAGTGTTTGCAGGCATCATATGCTCTGTCACTGCTAGCGGCAAAACAAAATAAACCCCATACTGTCGTTCTGAAACGTGTGCTTCCTACGGCAATAGAAATCGTATCAATCATTTTCAACAACAAAATGGCCAGCGTTTTGAAAAGTATCCCATGTTCTGATAACACCATGCAAAGGAGAATTAAAGATATGTCGGAGGATTTGATACAACAGGTGGTTGACAAGATAATTGCAGCTAAGGAGTTTTCGATGCAGTTGGATGAAAGCACAGATATTTCAGGCGAAGCCCAGTTGGTCGTTTTTGTTTGTGTTCCAGATTCTGAAGATATTATCGAACATATTTTGCTTTGTCGACCTTTACCTGAGAGAACAACTGGTGAGGAAATTTTCAAACATATCGATGATTTCTTCCCCGAACATGATATTCTTTGGTTTTTGTGTGTTGCAATTTGCTCAGATGGAGCAGCAGCAATGACAGGAAGAACAGCTGATTTCATTGCGAGAGCAAAGCAACAAAATAATTTGATAGTTTCCTCTCATTGCATCCTGCATAGACATGCGCTGGCATCGAACAGAATGAGTGAGATTTTGCACGTAAAAATTATTAATTACATCAAGAGTCGCCCTTTGAATGCGCGGTTGTTCCGTCAATTCTGCCAAGAAATAGGTTCTGACCATAAGACGTTGCTTTTTCATACAGAAATTCGATGGCTTTCAAGAGGAAAAGTTCTGATGAGGATTTTTGAGCTCCATGATGAAGTGTATTTCTTCCTGAAAGATTCGTCATCCCTTGCAGAGAAGTTTGAAGATGAGTCATGGGTTTGCTGCCTTGGTTACCTTGCAGACGTGTTTAAAAAATTTTAAAAAACTGAACGTGTCTCTCCAGGGATACGGACACAACATTTTTACAATGGAAGAGAAAGTTTCAGCTTTTCATAAGAAACTCTATTTCTGGATGAATCGGTCGCAAATGGAAATTTGGAAATGTTTCCGATTCTCTCGGAATTTCTAGCAATGAACGCTGCTGTCGATTCAAGGGAAACACAGAAAGTTTTTACCAACCATCTGAAGAAGCTCTATTTGGAATTTGTATCATATTTTCAATTCTTGACATCAAGAAGCGACGTTGAAAAGCGCTGGATTACATCGCCGTTTAATATGGAGAACATTATGAGTACCGATCTTTCCATCCAGCAGCAAGACATATTTATAGATATGACAGATAATCAGCATTTCCAATAAATGTTCAAAGAAAAATCAGTGACAGAATTCTGGAGTCAAGTGAGGAAAGAGCATGATGAACTCGGTGCTAAGGCGATTACAGCTCTGCTACCCTTCAGCTCGATGTATCTATGCAAAAAGGCCTTTTCTTCCATGACAAGCATAAAGACGAAACCAAGAAATTGTTTGTATTTGGAATACGATATGGTGGTCTCGGTAAGCACATTTTCTCCACGGATCCAGGACGTGATGGCATAAAAAGCGCACGTTTCGCACTAAGCATGGCAGTAAGAGTGAGTAACCTTACAAGTGATAATGTATTTTGCATGTGAACAAAGTTATTAAAATTCTTTTTGTGAGCGAGAATCTGCTGTCAAATAACCATGCATATGACTTTTCAGTCGTTTTACCTGTTTATACACCTTGCACTTTTTTAAAACGATTCTTTAATTAGTTTAATATCACTTTAACATCATAATTATAGTCATAGTTATTATAGTGACTTATTCTTCAAAACAACACGGGCGTAAATTAACAATTCATTGACAGTGGGAATTCAGTTTACTGGTCCTCGCGCAGTGGTACTTGTTCAAAAAAGTTTGAAAACCGTGGGCCTAGACCAACCCGGGTAGAATAGTCAAATTGACTGGTAAATTTGGCATACATCTGTCTTCATATAAATGGCACTAGAATGACTAATATTGAAGTCACACTCTAAATTGTTAAATCACTTTGGCTCACTTTAATTTAACAGTTCTGTGACAAGAGAGACTACAGTTAAATTTTGACAACCAAATGCGGATACAAGTCCTTTTTTTCTAGCAAAGTTTACACATTCCCATATGAGCAACAAGTCAGACTCTGTCGTTTAAGGGGCAATTAGGTTAAATAACCATCCGTGCCTCTGATATGTAATAAAACTGAAAGAAGGTGTCTTTTCTTTTTCCCATTACCGTAAACACGATGACATCATAAGTTAGCCAATTAATATACCAAGTGTACCTACATTTGGGCTAAGCAAGTATTACCTGCAATTTAACTTGGTGATCCATCCTGTCAAAAACGTGACAATAAAAATGGCAGCAACACAATTTAGATCTCTGCTATACTTTTAAAGACTGCAGTTCGTTTTGCACAGTGCAATGGTTGACTCAGTGTGTCAGGTTTGCCAGTGGATTTTACTAGAATATTCAAGTTTGGCGTTTTAACAAGGGTACATTTTTTGTCTGAAAACGGCAGGAGTTAAAGTGGCCTGATTTGGATTTAACACTTTAGACGCATGTTAAATCCCACAGTTCATTGGTGTAGATAAGCGATTGAGTGTGCCAGGTTTACCAGTGCATTAAATTAGCAAACCCACATTGGACTGGGTAAACTTCACATGCACTAAATACGTGAAATATGAATTCCTTTCGTAACTTGTGTGAATAACAAGCTGCGGGCTATTAAGTAAATGGCTAACTAATTTACTTTCCTTTTACTATAAATTAGTGCATTGGTTAGCGGTGCTGCTTCGCGGATTTAACGATCTGGGCTTGAATGCATAGCCTGCTTTTATAAACTTGCCAATATCCATTTCTGTGGACTGTAACTGTATGCGGAAAACATCAGACTGTTCAGTGATATGTCCTGTTTCCAGAAAATGATGTACAGTAGCACGCGATGGCATTTGGTGCTCATCTGAAAGAATGCGGCGCACACGCAGTATTGGCAGGTGCGACTTTAAAGTACATGGTGCGCAGGCTATGGTAAGTGGTGGGCACGAGATATTAAGTTGTATGCACCAAATTGTTTCCCAGAAGAAAAAAACACCATATCTCTTCAGTTGCTCCGTACGAGCGTGCAGACGAATACCTGTAAACATAAAGCACGTAACTAAACCCTTTCTCTTCCACAAGCTTAATCTTAACCATAGTGAAACGGGGTATGTGATGGGCATTTCGTGACTGACGTTCTGAGCATTACCTGACATAGGTATTGCATGCTGTTAAACCCATCTCTAACCATCCCACACTCCTTTAATAAATAAAAGCCCATCCGCCTGCTTTTTTATATCACCACGCTACAAGTGCTGGAAGTGACGTCAAACTGAAGCGCCATGGCCTTGGTAAGGTTGTAATTAGAAAGCCCCGAATCACACTTTTGTAATATTTTAATCTAAGTTTATCTTGTATGTATGTGAAAGTATTGCGTACATACGTGAAAGTATCTCGTACATACGAGATATTTTCACATACGTACGAGATAAGGGTTATCCCATAATTTTTTTCACTTCAGAGCTTCCGTAGTCATCTACTTGCCCAAACTTCAGTTTCTGCAGCTTGTAACAGACCGGATGAACTGTGCCATAGTATATAGGCCTAGTATGAAATTAGCGAGTGTTACACTATGGTAATACGCAACTCCGTGCATTACAAATTTAAGTTAAACGTAACACTTAACCGAACATTTTTGTAAAAGTACGTCCGTGTAAAGGACGGGCGCTTATTATTTGTGTGTTAAAGGAGTTGCCACGGGACGTCTCAGCGGGTGCACGCTGTGAGGCACGCGTGGAGCCAGTATTATGGCCAGTACGGGCTCCTCCGTGAGTGTTCACTTTCGCACGTTGGTGTCCACGCGGCCCGCTCATTGCATGCCGTTTAGAATGCGGCATTCCCCTTTGTAACTGAGGCCGAGTTAGAGGTGAGTATCCCATATGCTAAATAAATGATGTTTACTTACTGGCGAGTTGGCAACTGGTGTGCTCGACCTCAACATACACTTTGACCATCCGGGAAGACTTGCGCGGGCGACCAGCAGGGGTTCGATTTTAAATAGGAAGCTGATTGGGGCGTGTCACGGCGCGTGGCGTCAACGTGCACGTGCCAGCGTCTACCTGAATAGGTGCGTGGGGAAGACGGGGGTGGCAGTTTGGATGGATAATGTTGACGGTTGTAGTTAAGGAGTTGCCGACCAACAGTGGTGGCCAATGGATCTAAAGGCGAGGTATGGTTAAATAATGCTGAGCTGTTGAAGGAGCAGTTGTGTTACTTGACGGCTTTGTAAATATATTTTTTTATTGGACGTATATATCTTCGAGTAATAATTTTGGTGTAGGTATGGGATAGTTTTTCTTTAGGGGTTGGTCCAGTTGGTTTTTTTTTCTTTTTGTTTAAACAAACTCGGTTTATTTTTTGTTTGTTTTTCTTTGTGCATTTTTTACTTTATTTTTCCCCCTGTTGAGGAGCTTCCTGAGCTAGGGATAAAAAAGGAAGGCTGCCTTGATTTTTGGTGTGGTCGTGTGCAGATTTGTATAGAGGACTGTGGAAGTGCACTAGATGTATTGTAAATACACATTTGTTTTTCTTTCCTTTGTTTTTCTTTTGATGGAGTGTCAGTGTTTAAGGACTGTGACACAAAGCCCATCTGACACTGCTGTGATTTTGTTGTATAGCACTTTGTGAAAATAAAGTCACACCTTTCACCTGTCAGTTTTGTTCTGTGTCTCTTCTCTCCGCTGATCCTGTTTGGCTCATGATCTATCACATGCCCAGAGTGTAGATTGGGGTCATTTTCCCACTACACGGGATATTACATGCATGTACAGCAAGGTCCAGACATATAGGAGACAGCTTTCCATATTGATAGACTCATAATGAATAGGATGGATCAGTCAGGTGATGCCACAGACAAATGGAAAGAGTGAATATTGATGCACACTGTTGATAATGTTAGTATGTCAAATACCAACTTTTTACATACTGTTGGAATTACTTAATTACCACTTTTTACTACAGTCAGCAAGTATGAGCCTGTATACCTGAAATACACAGCTATTATAATGGATGAGGTTAACCAATGCAATATAACTTTGAAATTCTGAAGTATTTCAAGTATGTCAACTGCCCAAAAAGAGAGGACAAATTTTGACACAATATTATCTTATAATAAGGGATCAGAATCTTTTTGTATGGTTTAGAAATTCAGATCTAGTGTGCAGTAGTTACTCAGTCTTCCTAGCAGATATAATTATTTTAGATTTAGCTGTAGCTAAGGTGACCTACAAGATCAGGACACATTCAGGCAGGATAATGATTTGCTGAAGGACACACAGTGAAGAATACCAGGCAGAAACTGAGCTGGCAGCTTTATTGCAAGTCCAGGGCAATAAAACCTTCATCAAATTGTCTGACTGGATTAAGGACTGCATCTATCTACATCAGGAGCATTTTTGTGCTGCTCTTCAGAATTTCAGTCACAAATAAAAGATTGTTTTAAGGTCACTAATTTGGATATCATTAAGCAATCAACATTTACAAATCTGCTGAACTTCTTTACATGGAAACCTGCTTTTTCAGCAAAATATAAAATCTTCACAAATGACAAATCCTGGAAAAGTAGTATTATCTTAAATAGAATTAGAAAACAGATTGTTATATTTATACCAAATTAAGTAACAATGTCATTTACAGGAGGTGCAGACATGAGCTGGGAAACTAAAGGCTAGAAGTTTGGAGGTTCTGGGAGATACTAGGAAAAAATTAGTACAGTCATTTCAAAAATAGACCAATGGTGGTAAATGAAAATGTGTGAAGAAGTAATAATATGTCTAGATTATGAATTTTAAAAATACAAAACAGAATGCAAAAACAGTTTTAATTTTTTTGTAGTTTATGTCTCTAATAATCTTTAGAGCACATGCTAGAGTCTTTGCAGCCCCAGTAATTTCTGTGACAATAGTCCAAATTTAACATTACTTTTATCAATAATCACCAACTATATTTATTGAAGGATTCAAATTTATAGTATATAGCAGTGTTTCTTAAACTATGGGTATATGTAACTGAGTTATGAAATATGGTTTGCAGAAAGGCTTTTGATGGCTTACTGTCTGCATGGCTAGAGCAAAATAACTGCCCCTCCAGAACTTTATTTGCTGGCGATTCTTCAAAGGGGACCCCCCCTTGCTCCCTCAGATGACATTTGGTGGCAATTCTTGATGGGGGAAATCCTCCACATGATGTACAGTGGCGAAGGGGAACCACCCTCACCATACATCTGTACCTACATCTACAGATGTTGATCAGCAGTGATCCTGCAAGGGGTGTACCCACTCCCGGACAATGTTTGTCGGTATTTTTCCAAAGGTGAAGAATGATGTTCGAGTGCATGGCATGATGATCTGCCACTGTTCCATGGTGATTAAGGGTTGAGAAGACATGCAATAGGCAAAATTGGGTTGCAAGAAAAAAAAAGTTTAAAAACCACTGGTAAAGAAATATGTCAGTCACAAGGTCATTCAATACACTGTCTGAAAGAAAGAATGGGGTAGATCTGTCAACTTACATTAAAGGTTTTCAAGACAATGCTAATATTGAACACAAACCAATCAATTCAGAATTTTTACCTTTAGCCAACTATAGGTCAAACAGATAAACTCACTAAGACTATTCCTATTTTTTCCACTAATGGCCACTTAATATTGTTATGATCTGGGACTCAAAGAATGCATGCCAAAAAAGCATTTCCAAAAATGCACACTAGAGAGGGAAATCCTGGCTAGATAAAAAAGGGCCTTTTCACAAAAATGCTATTCACTAACAATGAAGTTCCATGGAGCACAAAGGCAATAGTATTTGTCCAAAACAATAAGGTATTCAAATGCTACCAAAGTCCCAATAAAAACAGAGAATGATATGAAAATCTGAAAAAGTCACAATAAAAGTAGATCACTGTAATTCATCACTCTCTAGCACCTTCAAATGAACCACCAGGAACTGTGGCAATACCTCATCTTTATAGAGTTGAGGACAGTCCCTGGTGGTAATAGGCAGGTGGTTGCACCTATTGGAAAACCACTTACAAAACAGAAGACACATAATAAAGGTTTCTTATACACAAAGAAACTAAACAATACTACAAACTAATAAAATACATAAGTAATATGAAACTTCTAACATAATTCACTATATTAACATAAACAAAAATGGATGAAATATACAGTAACAAATATAATGTTCAATATTCCGTGGATACCATTCTAAAACTTCCTGTGCAATATTTAATTGTTTACATTGAGTGTATTACTTTTACAACAGTTAGTTAGTACATTGAAATTCAATTGAGCTTCTGGGCATAAGAGCTTATAATGGCACAGGTTGTGTTACTTGGGATTAAGTGCTCATAAACATATACTCTGATGTTTACACATGCCACATATACACAATAATCAAATGCTCAAAAAATCTAATTCAAAAACAATATAAAGAAGTCCTTTCACTGTGCACTTCTGTCTCTGCCTGCCTTTTGATCTCTTTACTTCCACTATGCCTTGTGGAATGAATCCCGATAGCTTCAGCACTTTAGTAATATGGCTCAAGAAACTCTGGATTATGGTGGGCAATGATTTTAATCCATTCATGCATTGTTTGGAGTTCTCCTAGCATTAAGACATTTGACCCGTGTTCTGTCGATTAAATTTCTTCATCTAAAAAGCGTCAATCTTTCTGAATTTATCTCTCTTCAAAGTCCAGCTTTTAAACCCTTATTTAAAACAAAAAAAAACTGCCAAGCTAATGTATGTAAGTCTCTTGTCGTGATGGCCATAGTCTGTGCCCAGTCATTTCATATTTGGTTAAACAATCTAATGTATCCCTTAACTGTACAGATTTATCCACTTTTTCAAGTACTTGTTGCAGTCCCCCTGGTGATGCTACACTAAGGCTGGTATCATAATAAAGATTTTTAATGTTACGACCACTTATTAGAAATCTAGTCCAAGCCAATTCATCTATGAAATTACTCATTGCCATCTCATTGTACAAATTGGAACAAAAATATTAATCAGACAACCATGCCAGATGTGGAATCTTAGAGAACATTCTTGACTGTAATGGATGCTTGCTTTTTATGTAAAGGCTTATGATGACCCTGATGATCCCATTACTCCCACTCACCTGGCCCAATACTTTCCACAGATTATGATGATTCACAGAGTTGACTATTTGTAATCAGTAAATGCCTTATAAAGGGGTTGATTGTAATGTCAGGTCTTTCCCATAATCAAATGAAGGCCGAACACTTGATGTCTAGGATGAACATCCTTCTTGAAGCTCACCTGTTCTTCATCCTGTTCCTGTTCTGTGATTGGTGCAATATGCTCGAGAACAATTCACAATAATAGCTTGCTTACTGACTGACAATATGTAAAGTGTGTTTTTTTCAAGATTGGTATAAAGACAGAATGGAGTCAGTCTTCTGGCCAATTATCAGAAACCTACCACCGAAATTAGTATGGAACCTAACAGTAAAATCTCCACCAGCTCTCGATAGTTCAGAAGGAAGGTTCATTTCTGCTTATAAAGCTCCTGGTGACATTTGAAACAAAATTTTTCAAAATTCTAAGATCTAATGGATTTGAAATTTCACAGGAGTCATCCTCAGAATTATGATACAATTCAGATGTGTAGTTATTCAAGCTTCTAATGATGTAACCTAGATTTGACAGTCTTCTATCACAGTCCTTTCCATTTCTCCATTTTGGCTAAAAGCCAGAGTGTAGTTTTCTGATGACATCATCCCTTTTGTGAGTTGTGCACCAGTCCTACTTCTATACATTTATCTCTGCACTTCAGCATTAGCATCTCATTATCTTTTTGTGTCCTCTGGCGACCTGTGTTTACTTTTCCCATATTTCCTTACCAGTGCAAATTGTAGAGTTCTGAAATCATTGGAGGTGCAGGATCTGATCTTCGCAAGAAATTGGAAGGTGTTATCCTTAATTCTTAAAATCTCTTAACTGATCTCCCAACTTGTTTTACCTTCACCTTCTCATCAGAACAAACCTAAAGCCAGTTAGCACAGGTTAATTATTAAATTAACCACACAGGGTAGACTTGTGTTGTTATTAATATTTTTTTCCTTTCATAATATTTTTTTATATTTTCTTTAGGATTATGAGTACCCCAACCAGTCTCCATCAGCTCAGTTTCAAAAGAATGACAGATGCCCTCCACCACCTCAGATGCTCCCAGAGCAGGCATGTGAAGTGCCCAGCTGCCGATCTGACTCTGAGTGTGAACGGCATAAACGTTGTTGCTACAATGGATGTATTTATGCCTGTTTAGAGTCTGTCCAACCTCCTCCAGGTGAGTAAAACAGATTTATCTAGTGGTGGAAATGTACTTCCTTATTTCACTAATGTAAAAACTGATTTTTAGTACATAGGTTTAATAGCCCCAGTGGGTTAATTTTAATATTTTCTTCCCATGAACAATTGCTTTTGACTTATACAGTCAAAGCAATCATAAGACAGCACATCATTTAATTTTTATTTGAGGTTGTCTGGTAGAGACAGCCATATGCCAATAAATTATATATACTGCTCAAAAGAATTAAAGGAACACTTTTTAATCAGAGTATAGCATAAAGTCAGTGAAACTTATGGGATATTAATCTGGTCAGTTAAGTAGCAGAGGGGGATTGTTAATCAGTTTCAGCTGCTGTGGTGTTAATGAAATTAACAACAGATGCACTAGAGGGGCAACAATGAGATGACCCCCAAAACAGGAATGGTTTAACAGGTGGAGGCCACTGACATTTTTCCCTCCTCATCTTTTCTGACTGTTTCTTCACTAGTTTTGCATTTGGCTACAGTCAGTGTCACTACTGGTAGCATGAGGCGATACCTGGACCCTACAGAGGTTGCACAGGTAGTCCAACTTCTCCAGGATGGCACATCAATACATGTCATTGCCAGAAGGTTTGCTGTGTCTCCCTGCACAGTCTCAAGGGCATGGAGGAGATTCTAGGAGACAAGCAGTTACTCTAGGAGAGCTGGAGAGGGCCATAGAAGGTCCATAACCCATCAGCAGGACCAGTATCTGCTCCTTTGGGCAAGGAGGAACAGGATGAGCACTGCCAGAGCCCTACAAAATGACCTCCAGCAGGCCACTGGTGTGAATGTCTCTGACCAAACAACCAGAAAGACTTCATGAGGGTGACCCAAGGGCCCCATGTCCTCTAATGGGCCCTGAGCTCACTGCCCAGCAGCATGCAGCTCGATTGGTATTCGCCATAGAATACCAGAATTGGCAGATGCACCACTGGTGCCCTGTGCTTTTTACAGATGAGAGCAGGTTCACCCTGAGCACGTGATAGAAGTGAAAGGGTCTGGAGAAGCCATGGAGAACATTATGCTGCCTGTAACATCATTCAGCATGAGCAGTTTGGTGGTGGGTTAATGATTGTCTGGGGAGGCATATCCATGGAGGGTCACACAGACCGCTACAGGCTTGACAAAGGCACCTTGGCTGCCATTAGGTATCAGGATGAAATCCTTGGACCCATTGTCAGACCCTATGCTGGTACAGTGGCTCCTGGTGCACGACAATTCCTGGCCTCATGTGGTGAGAGTATGCAGGCAGTTCCTGGAGGATGAAGGAATTGATACCATTGACTGGCCACCACACTTTCCTGACCTAAATCCAATAGAACACCTCTGGGACATTATGTTTTGGTCCATCCAATGCCACCAGGTTGCACCTCAGACTGTCCAGGAGCTCAGTGATGCCCTGGTCCAGATCTGGGAGGAGATCCCCCACAACACCATCTGTCATCTCATCAGAAGCATGCACCGATGTTGTCAGGCATGTATACAAGAACACAGGGGCCATACAAAGTGCTGCATACAATTTTGAGTTGCTGCAATTAAATTTTGGCAAAATGGACTAGCCTGCCACATTTTTTCACTCTGATTTTTGGGGCGTCTTTGAATTCAGGGCTCTGTAGGTTGATCATTTTCATTTCCATCAAACGATGTGGCATCCTTTCATTCCTAACACATTACCCAGTCTATATCAATATAGATATCCAGGAGGATTTCTTTTTCCCATTGAGATCTGATGTGTTTTCAAAGTGTTCCTTTAATTTTTTTGAGCAGTTTATTATATTTTTTTTTTCTGTTCCTCAGTACTGGACTGGTTAGTTCAACCCAAGCCTCGATGGTTAGGAGGAAATGGATGGTTATTGGATGGACCAGAGGAGGTGCTTCAGGGTAAGTTATGTCAAGTTAAAAGTGTGAATTTCCCCTTGGGATTAATAAAGTATCTATCTATCTATCTATCTATCTATCTATCTATCTATCTATCTATCTATCTATCTATCTATCTATCTATCTATCTAAGATGAATACTTACATGTTGTACAGATACAGTATGTTCTGCAGAAATATTTGAAAGGAATAACTAAATATGTTCAGGTTAATTCTTCAAGGTTAACAAAGGTGCAAATCTGAAAAATTCTAATGTCATTAATGACCATAAGTCATCCATTTCTTGATTTTAGCGGAAGCTTGCAGTACAACAGAAGATGGAGATGAACCTCTGCACTGCCCAACAGGGTATGAATGCCATATAATCAACCCTGGCAACCCGGCGGCTGGAATCCCCAACAGAGGCCAGTGTATTAAACAACGTGGCAACTCAGGTAAAAGTGAAAATTGATATTAGTTAAAAAAACTAAAATTAGGCTGTGGCTTATTTAATATATTCTCACTTATTTCTCCAACATTTCGTCCATTAAACCTTAGAATATACCCCTCATGAACAAGGCAAAGGCTATAAAAATGTTATTTTAATACTTAATCACCCCCTCATGTTCATCAGTTCGAGATATGTTTTGTTTTAGCTATGTGATGTAACTGTGCAGCCTTGGTCCTTTGGGGGATGCGTGGATGAGGGGGTTTATGTATGATGGCATTTTCTGCATCAAAATTTGCAAAATGAGGCTAAATACAACCTTTCTCAAAAGTATTTAAATTATATGGATAATTGTTCCATTTGCATCACAGACTGTTTCAAATTCCAATAGAATGTTAAAGCGGGAGCTAAACTCATGGACAAAGTTTTCAATCTGAGATTATCCTCACCTATAGTCACTAATTCTGATGTTCAGCCAAAACAATGAGACTGAGAAATTCGGTTTCTGAAGAAGATTGTTGGGATCTGGAACAAGATGAATTTTTTAACAATATCCATGGGCTTCTAAGGAGAAATGCTGCTTCTTGAGATTGAAAGAATCCAATACATAAATCGGATGATTTGAGCACATAGGAAGGATGCCCTCTGGACACATCCCAACAAGATAGACTGGGAAAAGACTCAGGAGCACACCCTGGAGGAATTCCGTTTCTCACAGAGGGATTAGAAGTGCCTGGATATTACCCAGAAGCACTTGGAGACTGTTTGTAGGCCTTGAATGGCCTAGTATGCCCAACACAGTATGTTGCTATCACAACTCTCACCAGAAAAAATAGCAGTGAAAGCAAAAGCCTGAAAAGGCCATTGGTAGTTATTATTTTAAAAAAATAGGATATTGCAAGTAACAGAAAAAGTAAAGGACTAAGGTCATTTTGGAAGTATTTTTTAAAAGTCCAGGGGCCTCATGTATAATGCCTTGTGTAGAACTCACACTATAACATGGCGTAAGCACAAAAGCAGGAATGTGCGTACACACAGAAAAATCCAGATGCAGGAATCTGTGCGTACGCAAACTTCCATGTTCTTCTGCCACATAAATCTCGATCAGCATGAAAAGTAACACTCGTGCACACGCCTGCTGTCCCGCCCCAACTCCTCCCAGAATTACGCCTCTTTGAATATGCAAATCAATTTAAATAGCCCTTAAGCTCAACCTTCTGTGAAAAGACAATGGGAAAAGCACGGGGGAAAATATAAGAATTTCAGCGAATACAAAGTGGAGGCAAAGGAAAAACATACTATTTGTTGGTTTAAACAGTGGTATAATCAACAAAAGGAAGTTGATCGAGTGACAGAGTGTCAGACAAACTCGAAAGCTCAAGTTCACAAAGTCACACAGTGCCCGAAATAAAAAAGAAGTTGTCAAATATCAAAGTCGTAGTCCACCATCTGAGTGTCATATGAAAGCTTATTAGGGTACAGAGAAAAAAAAGGCACACAGTGGGGAAAAAGCACGAAATGTCATCTTTAATCTCGAAATTTCCACTTTAATCACGTAGTTTATTTTGTCATTATAGTAGAACATCATAAACTTCATCTTAAAATTGTTTAATTTACTAGCTTCTCAAATCCCATCGTAACTAAAGTAGCATGTTAAATGCTTTGTTTTGTATTTGATCTTTTATGTGCTCTATGTGTGTGAATCACTATGTGCTTCCACACTTTCTCTTTCTCCGATATGATACTGATCCATTACATTCGTAATATTACAGCTCTCCGAATAATTAAAATACTGAGATGTATACGTGATATCATTTTCATGATGATTGGAATGAAAGCATATTATTAAACATGGAAACACGATGGCGCAGTGATTGTGCGCGACCTTCAATGAAATTATTGCAGCAGTACTGTCTCTTTCAAACGTACTAACCTCCAATTCCTGTCCTTACTTTTCTTTCTCCAATACCCAATTGCCACACAATCAGCTCTGTAATAGATGTTAAGCCCTCTGTAAGCTTACAACGACGATTCTTCGAAACTTTTAAAGAACATTGAAATATCTTCGTAGTACATGTTTAATTATTCTATCCATCTATCCTTCCAGTTTCGCGCAAGCCCAGCAAGAATACAGCACGAGGTAGGATCAATCCGTGAACTAGCTAGCACTCCGACACCGTGTCCTCACATGTTTAATTATTAACAATACAGATTATTTAAATGAAGTTAAAGTTTTATCTGTATAATATAATCAACATATTTTGCTGCATTTCATCCTAAAAATTATATCATCATCATATGTGAATATGCACTTTATAAAATGGCGCAGGTTGTGCAATATTATAACTGTAGTGCAAGTTTACAGTGAGGTGATTGTACTTATAAGTACAAACAGTTCTACAAGGAGCACTTGATGGACTGATTGACTGTGTTTAAAGTTCTTGGGATGAAACTGTCTCTGAACCGCGAGGTCCATACGGGAAAGTCTCTGAAGCATTTTGTTGTGGTTGAGGCAGTGTGTGCTTGATGCTGTATCCTGATAATTCTCTTTCCGATTAGCTGCTGCTGTGATTCCCCACTCAAATACAGTGATATAAATACTCCGAGTGGTGCAGTGAGAGTAATATGGAAAAAGATGATCCGCTGTGGCAACCCTTAACGGGAGCAAATGAAAGAAGAAAAAGAAAGTGCATCGACAGTAACAACGCTGAAGCAGTTATGGTATTTGGAATACTATGGCTATTATCTGGACCATTATATTGTTACAGGTTAATTACAATTAGATGCATTAAACTGATGAACAATATGTGGTTAATTTCAGTGTATTTATAAAGCAGCGTCAGGGATGATCTAAAAGATCTAAAAAAGAATAACCACACAGGAACAGTAGCACTACTTTGACGCTGGGTGCCGCCAGTCTGCAAAACCGAGCACAGAACTTGCGTATGACAGGGTATGAGGTACCATGGAAATGTGCGTGTCTTTACGCTAAGTTTAGGTTTTATACATCGTGTTTTGAACGTGGAAACGTTCTTACGCAATATTTCTGTGCGTACGCACCGTTTATACATGAGGCCCCAGGAGTCTGTCCATTTGTTTTCAGGAACATTGTTTTCCTCATTTTAATTCTCTGACTTGGTAAGACTGAATATCCTTGAATTGTTACCTATTGGCTACCTGCAGAGCAGCAGCTCATTGCTTCTTTACTGAACGAAAACATGCTTTCATAAAAAATCAGTTTTCTTTAAAAATCAACATAAAACAAGAACTTTCAGGAGAATACAGCCAATGTTTTCCATAAAACATGATATAAAGAACTCCTGTTTTCAGATGTAACTATGTATTCATAGCTCTTCACTGAATGGCAAAATATCAAAGAACTGTTGTAAAATAATATGATTGAGTCTTTGTAGTAAGTTATAGCTGGTCAAGAAAAAATATATCCATTTTGTTTTGATTTATTTTTTGAAATTTTTTTGTATGTAAAACCCTGGCTTTTGAATTAAATTTACAAGGCGTCCTCATTTACAATTTTTGTTTGTCAAACTTGGCAAATCCCTTTGAGAGTTTGCTATTAAATACCAGATGGTATACACAGTATATGCTGACTTTGTTCCCCCCAACATGCCAGCAGTTCTAAACAAAAATCACATTCATAAATCATCTGCCAAGGCTTTATGTTCTTTCCACCTCAACTCTTTTCATTTTATCACCACTCACACCATGCTTTATGTATGTTGCCCAGATGGACTCAGGTATTATCAACTGATGTGACCATCAGTCATCCCAGCCTGTAATTGAGCTGAATGGTTCAAGAGCATCCAAAAGGCAAATTGTAAACTCATTCCTGTTCACCTCACATACTTACTGTATGTTTGTTACCAATGGATATGGAGCATTACTAACAGACAAGCAAAATATGCCAAGATACACTGTACGCCTTGTGTTTTTATTTTTTGTAATTTGATTTTTTCTTTATAAATTTACAGATGGCCGTGTTTTACGACACAAGTACTTCAAGGATTATAAAGATTATTTAGGTAAGATATCATGCGTAGATTTCAATTACGCAATGAAATTCTTAAAACAGGTGGCACACTAGTTAGTGAGTCTGACACAGTGCTTTAATTGGGGAGGCCTGTTTTTAGAGTAAAATTGTGCAGACTCTCACTACCTCATATCAAAGGGTACATTTATGTTAGATGTCAATGGAGAAATGTCAGATAAGTGATGTGACCAGTAGGGGGCATAACAGCAACCCAAACCCCCCAGATGCCATTACACAATACAATCCTGACATCAAATACACAAATTTATTTATTCTTAGCCTCCACTGTTCTTCCAATTCTCTTCTGCAATAATACAACATGACAATAAATTTCTTTCCTCCTTCCACACCTCCCATGAAGCATCATCCACAGTCCTCCCGACTTTGACTACTTTTACAGGAAACTTGGCTTCTTTTTTGTTGCACACTGGAAACACTTCAAAGTCAGGCGGAAGTCTATTAAATAGGTCACACAAATCCCTTATAGTTCCTCCTGGTGGCATCGAAGAACTCCAACAGGGCTGTCCCATAGAGCTACATTTCCCAGTCTGACCTGTAGATATTCGTATGGGTGACTGACGAGTGGGATGCTTCCATCTTGTGTACACCTGGAGAATATAACTTTTGTCAGCAGATGCCTCTTGTCCTTCTGTTATGACTTCCTTTTCTGGCCAGAAGCTTACTTCAATGCCAGCCAGGACACCCATCCATCCCCCATGACAATCACAGTGACAATCCTTCTCGAGTTAAGGCGAATGTGTTGGTACATTCTGAAATTATTATTGATATAGAAATTCCCCATGTAGCAGAGAAGTTGTTGTTTACAACAGTAGCAAAACTGATGAATTATAACTAAAATGTTAACCCAAATCTTTGGGATGTGGGAAGAAAATTGGGGTATTTAAAGAAAACCTTATCCAAAAGAGGAAACCATACAAGCTCCATAACGATAATGACCGCACTAGAGTTAAACTGAGTTTCCTGAAGCTGTGAGCTGGCGGCATTTACTTTTACACATAGAAATTATAACATTTGGATACAAAAGTAGAATAATTTGCTACACTAATATGCATCATTGTTTTATAATATCAGCACACTTCCTAGATATAATATAGAATTTGTAATATTTGGATGAATACTGCTGTAATTGTAGTGTTCTGTAATAAGTATGATAGCAACGAAGTGGGTTAAGGCTTTCATTTTAAATTGAAAAATGTTTTCAATTTATAAACCATCTGTCTTTTCTTTTTGTTTTTGTATAGGTATCAATGCTAACAGTGCAGTGGGATATGAGAAGCATCATAAAAACCTGGGCTGAACAAAGCTTTGAGGTTGGTGTGAAAGACTCATTATTTAAATGTCAGTCAGTTGATATTTATATAACATATTTAATAGGGAGTATTTTTATAAAGTGCTTTAAAAGCAAGTAACCATACTTGTTGTTACAATTCCCAGCTATGACTAAATGTCTAAGCCAGTACAAGTTAGAGACAATGTCCTACATGTATACCAAGGGCTTTCAAATTCTGCTTCTGACCCCAGTACATATACCTTTTAATAGAACCTTTAATAGTTATTCTTGTAAGCTAGTTTATATGTCTCTATTATATAAAAAAAATCCTGGGACAAGATAAGACTTTTTAGCCTGGGATGAAACGTGAGTTTTTCAGAGAGATGCTTTCAAGTCCCGCGAGACAAGACTTTGTGCCAAGAGATTTAACAACGCCCAGGGCCAAAAATAAAAGAAAAGAGTGGATGACAAAGTAAAACGTCTTAAAGAGGTTCAAAAACGTTGGCGTGATACACATGCTGAGCAGGTTAGAGATAATGAAAGTACTAAAATTCGAAAGTCTTAAAAAAATGATAGTAAAGATCGCATTAGCACCCACAAATGGAAATTATTACTCTCTGAAATAATGGAACAGCGAAAAGAGATTGAATATATTGTTCATATTTAAACTTTAAGTTGGAGAGTTGTAGATCGTCAAATTTGTGTTGCCATCAGGGAAAAGTGGTGTTTTTTTCCAATGAAGAAGGTGTATCCGCGAGAATTAAAATATTTATCGTTTGGTGAAAGTGAAATCCAGATACGCGAGCCGAGTGGCAGAGAGACGCAAGGTGGCTGGCATGTAGCGCAGGCCAGGGGGGTTGGCAAGCAAAGAGAGCAGGGGGCAAAGCCCCTAGTAATTAATAAATAATTCTACTGAAGCCAACAAGCTTTTTACTACCCTAAAGAAACTAAGGATTCTCAAACCTGCCTTATTCTAACATATAACAAGAGGCTGAGAACATCAGGGAGGTTTTCACATGTTGAGGAAACCTCTAAGACCTGAAAGCCTTATAATGAATATCATATTCTAGTACAGAAGCACTCTGCACCTTTTTCTACCTTCTTTAATGATTTACTTTCACATTAGACTCCAAAATCTGGTATGCGAAGATAGGCAATCATTGAGTTAATTTATTTTTGAAATATAGTTATAGTTGAGCCATCCTATCAGTGCCATTCTGAGAGTGCCATTTTTGATTACCATTGTTAAGACTGTCCCAGAGTGGGTGTGTCCTCAGAGGTCATTGACTGTTAATCACAACACAATTGGACAAAAGGTGATTTGGAATATGCTTCACCATCTGGCTTCATGGATCCCAAAACCCTTCAAATGTTTACTTTCTTTGTTTTGTTTCTCTGGTTTTTGAACTCTCTTCACTCCTTCTGACTTCAATTTTTATCTCGTCTTTATTGGCTTATGTTATTGATTATTGTTCTTTTGGTTGTGACCCTTGCTACAGTTTTTGGACTACATGTTTGTCTTCTATTCGCCCTCTGCATTTTTGATCCTGCTGGGAATAATATAATAAAAATATTTTTTTTAATTTACTGTAAAGCTTGTTCTTTAGCCATTTTGTGCATGTTTTGAACTGGACACACAGCTATACATAATACTTGAAAGTTGTACCCTGCACGTAATCTTGTTAAAACTGCATAAGAATAAATGCCAACAGGATCCCTAAAAACCGATTTGTATGTACTGTGGAACGAGTCCCAGACACAGACAGATGGGCAACGTTTGGTCACCCAACACACACATATTTATTTTCCTAATATTTACAGTCAGGTGCACAACCCAGTGCTTCCAGCACCAATTTTCCAAAGTCCTGGCCTCTCCCTCCAGAGCCTGCTTCCTTCAGGTCACTCTTCTCCAACAAGACTTCGTCCACTCCTCGACTCCAGTCATCGAATGAAGGGAGGCGGCCCCTTTTATACAAGCTCAGATGGGCTCCAGGTGCTTCTCAACACTCCTCCGTGGACAATCCCTTGTGTGGCGAAAGTGCCGGCTGCGCACCTGGAAGCCCTCCGGGTGTCCCCAGTCTTCTTCCCCCCTGCACTTCCTGGTGTGGCGGAAGTCCTGAGGTCCAGGGCTCTCCAGGCACCGGGGTGCCCCCTAGCGGTAACCACAGATCCCTACAGGGTTGAGCTTCCAAGCTCTGCACCCGTGGTCCCCAGTGCAACCAGGGCAGTCACCCACTCGTGGTCTGTGGGAGGCTCAAGCCCTCCTCCGGTCCTCCTGGGCATCAAAGCTGGGTACCACCCCCAGCCGTATGCCACAGTACATTTGAATTTACAAAGTGATTTAAACAAAGGAAGTAACAAATCCTAGCTAAAATCTAATGCAGCCAAAGTTCACAATGTCTTTCTGATTTGTTTCCTGTTCTTTTAAATGGCCCTAATTTATGTCAGAAGGATACACCCAGAGTTAACTGTAGACAATTTACTAATGTGCGTGTCACATACTATAGCTGAGCATACCCAGTCCTATTGTGGAGACTGCCAACATACTTGAAATTCTTTTCAACAATTTAAAAAAAGTTAAATGAATTGAGTCAAGGGTTCTTCTAATTATAGCAGACACATATTTAATCTAATTATAATTGATAAATGTTTGCCTTGATGAGTTATGATGTTAACTGTAAGATTAATCAAATACAGAAAATGGCAATATAATACAGTATGATTTGCAATATTTAAATTAAAAACATAAAAAAATGCAACATTATCATATTGTGGCAGGATTATTGCATATTGTGGAGTACCTCATAGTTTCCTTCTCTAGTAGGCAGTATTAATTATGCTTTTGTGTCAGCTGAACTGAGCAAATTGACACCAAAATAGAGAATGGAAAACACTAAACAAACCAACCTTTCTTCATTGTAAGAACTGACTGTAAAAGGTACTGGGACTGTTTAGAGAAGATGTTTGACAAATTGAATACGCTTCTATTGTTTGTGAACTTCATTTCCAAGTACTGTAGCTTACAAAAACCTCTTTTAAACCAACATTGCAACTGAGGCTGAAGATCCACATACTTTGGAATCACAAATTAAAATTACAGTCTTTCTACTTACCAACGTGGATCAATCAGAGTTACAGCATTCAAAATTCATTGAGAGTGTCTAAAATGATAACACAATACATGAGCCAATCAGCGTAGTACTTTAACTCTCAGCAAGAACACAACAAAAACCTGGCTTACCAGTCATCTGGTAGTTTTCTGTCCAATTAATTATACAATAGATTTTAATGAAATTTGTAACAAATTATTTCTCAAAAATAGTGACAAAGGTCAGTGAGTGTTGATTTACCCAGTTATTCACCTTAATTTTAAATGTGCTTATCCGGGTCAAGGTTGTAGAGTGCTGGTGTTTATCCGTGCAGCACTGAACACAGGGTTTCAATCCATGCCATGGCACAATCATGTCAACACCTACCCGTAGTCAATTAACATAAATGAATGCTTATTACATGCATTCTTTCAACTTATATGTCTCTTCAAGCTTGTAGAGAGTAACAGGTGACTCCTTGAGTAAAATAAGTTCCTGCTATGGTACAGCTTTCATGAGCTTTTACTGTATTGGTGGGATGAAACTCAAGGAAAGGTGTAGCTTTAATGCATAAATATTCTCAAGTCTAAGACACTGATTCCAGCCGATTTCTTTGTGATATTTTAAATATAGCACATACAGGGTATATATACATATACATTGAATATGCCATTATTTTCTTCCCAATAAACAGTCCCATTTAGTTCTCAGTTCTTAAAACTATTTCTGCCAATAAGTCAGTGCAGTATCAAAGACAGGAAACTTTTACAGCCCACCAGTTCTCTCTATCCTGGGAATAATTCCTCATCCCAATGAGCTCCAACATCTTCAAATGCAGTAATCCCACACTGCGTGATGTTGACCGATTTAGCCATTCCCAACATAGATGATGGTTTAATAGGGTCCACAGTGTTTTCCTTTTCTTGCTTTTTATATCCAGGTCAATCTCTTTTTTTTTCCTCTCTTACCTTGTGTTGTCTAAATTTTTTGTTTTTTAAAGCTGCCGCAAATCCCCATCATTTTCGGCAATAATATGGTGGCCTCTAAAAGACAAATTTTCAAAGGTCTGGTTTTCCCCAAGGAGAAAAAACAACCAAACATCTTATATCTTAGGCTAATGATTTTTTTACCTGGAATCACTGGAGAATACAGGCAAATTAGTATATGTAGTTCATTGCCACAGTATACTGTATTTCTGAAATAAAGTAAGTCAAACCATTTAAAATTAATCAGCATCCAAAACTGCCTCTTTCATTCTTTAGCTAGAAAAATTCTAATAGAAAAAACTTATAGCAAGCATTGACAATTTAAAAAACCTAAGCTGGGTCCCGTCACAGCCTTTCTTGTCTGGTGAAGAATAAAGAACTTCATTACTCTTGGCCTATAAATCCAAAGATTTACATGATTGAATATATGCTTGTTTTTTATGATTTGACTGATTGTAAAAAAAGGAACAAGCCATCTAATTCAACGGAATCAATTATAGGCAGAAACTGACCTTTGGGGAGGAATGAATCAGTCACTCATTGCCTGCCAAAATGACATTAACATACAGTACATGTCTGTATGTCCACCAACCTCCTGTATACAAACAAAAGGAACCAAAAAAAAAAACGTAATAACTTCTCACTTAGAGCTTGGCTCTTGCAGACTGCTTCCCACCTCCATTACCATTTGTGGAATGATTTTTGACACAACTTTAAATTCATACCAATGCAACTGCAAGACATGTTGTTTTTTTCAACTTATAGGACAGGGTCAGAACCTTTATATCTACTCTTGATGCAGAAATGCTCTGTCATGTCTTCATCACACCTTTATTGCAATTTCCTTTTTAATGGTCCCCTAGCTTGAAGTATCAATCAACTATAATAAACTTCTGACAAGGAACAAACGCATTAAGTATTGTAAGAATTTAAAGAGATTTAACTATCTTGCATTTTGTCATTGTATTCTTATTACATTATTCTGAAACAGGTAGTTCATCTAATCCCGGGGTGTGGCAACAGGTGGTCTGAGTGTGGGCATTACCCACCCAAAAAGGTCAACTGCACACCCAATGAAACAAATATCAATCGAGTTTCAGCTTCTTTTGGCATTTAGTTGGCCTGCAAATGTCCACCCCAGGATGACACTGACACAATAATGACACTGATGTACCCCAGTGTTCAGTTTCTTCTTTACTTATGCATGTACTCTTAACTTTTTAATCGGATCATGTAATTGAAAACTGTTTTATATTAGAAGTTTCTTGATTATACAAGTATCTGGATGAGATACTGTTAGCTAAACAGACAAGCTTGATGGACTGAATGGTCTCCCCTCACTTGTCAAATTTTTGATGTATTATGTACTTGGAATTTGATCCTTGATGGTTTGCTTTGTAAAGCACATTGTATTGGTGTATCCTGAAAATTATTCTAGACAAAATAAAGATTCATTAAACAATTTGTTACGTACTCTGTATTTTTAGGTATCACTACCCAAACTTGTCTAGGATAAGCCATCTCTGAAATTAAGGAGATTATTAAAATAATAAAGGGCAAGTATATTCATGCCAGCACACAACCTTGAATTGCTTTAAGTGGATTTGAGGATATTATATGAGTATATTTATCCATTACTGAATTAATTAAGGTGTAATAAATTGTTGTCTTTTCAGCTATGCCAGAAAGAAAAATGCCAAGCCAAATGAGCAGCCATTACCTTCAGTCATAACAGAATCGATGATGAAATGGACCACTAAGCAGTGAAACCGAGAGGGGAACAAAGCTTGAAATCATTGTGTGTGTGTTTGTTTATTGTTTGTTTAAAATACAATGACAAGAATCACTGTACGTAAGCTGAAACCAGCACTTGCATTTTCAGTTTTAATTCAAGTTATGTTTAAACTCTAGACCCATGCATTAAGACAGATCACTATCTTAAGACAGAATTTATGATTCTGTGCTTGGCCATACGTCCTGCACTTGAATGAAGGTGTGAGATACTGCGTGTACAAAGTGAACACTGTGAGTTAAATGGTTTAATTCAATTTATTCTTACATAGGAATCTTTGTGCACAAAAAAAAAAAAACAACACAAATACTATGCAACTAACTACACTTCAGTTAAAGCAATACAAAGCCAGCATACTTTTTCCACAATAAAGTAGAACAACAACAGGACCCCACTATTTATATTAATGTATATTTTAAAATAAACCAATTATATGATTACTTCACACTAAAACACTGGCAGGTGGCACAGTGGCTAGGGTTGCTGCCACACAGTTCCACAGTTCTGGGTTCAGCATGAGGAGGTTTTGTATTCTCCTTGTGTACTATGATTTTCCTCCTACATACCAAAGACATACGTGTTAGATTATATGGATACTCTAGGAGTGAATGTGGACATGCATGCATGTGGCCCTGTACAGATCTGATTATCATCTTGCACCCAATGCCAAGATTAGCTCCGTCTTCCAAAAGACACTGAACCAAATAAGCAGGACAGAAAATGGATGGAGTTTCTTTGGGGGAAATGTCATACCATCTTAACTAAAGCCTACCAGCATGTTAATTTCATCCAAACATCCCTTAACACTCCAAATAGAAGATTAAAACATGTTACATTATTTCCCATAAATCATGTCATTCCCATAAGTCAAAATGTTGCTGTAATTACCTTCAGTTTCTGGGAGATGTCCATGACTGTTTGGATCAAAAAGCAAGACTAATTTGATTACTGCCGTTGTTTAAATACAGCGCTTCCTGGTGACTGGTTTTCTGTGCCAGCACTTCAGTGTCATTTCTAGCATTAGAGCATCACAGCTAAAGAGACATGGATTCTATTCCTGTTTTGTCAATACCTGTGTGGAGTTTCCATGCTCTCTTCCCTCCACATTCCAAAGACAAGAGAGTTTGTTTGCTTGGTGACTTGAAATTATTATCAGTAATTGGAGGGCACATGCAGGAGTATAAATGTTGTCCCATCCAGCCAGGATAGGCTTTTGAATTCCATGATCCTGCCTTAGAAAACGTGGGGTTAAAAAATGAATGGCTCGTGATCTATGTACATAAAAGCTATGCCTGTTTAATCGACTCACTGAATAACACTTTTTATTTTTAATACAATGTATGGCCCTTAAATGGCCTTACACTCAGTGCCTCTGGGGTAGACTCACACATTTCTTAATATAACTCAATAAAGTTCAACATGTATGTGTGTGTATGCGGCGTACTGTGCTTAATTCAGTTAACACAAAGACAACTAATCATAGTCCCAAATTTTAATACTATTCTCCCATATTTTAATGCCCTTTGATCAGTCCTACACTAGTTTTTATATACAGTGTGTCAGAGAACAAACAAAATTGCAAGCCATACGAGGTGTGGCAGAAAAGTAATGAGACTGGCAACACTGCAAGCGATCTGGCAACGCTGCGCTGTTGTCCTTGATAGAGCACGTGTATCAGTACCCTCCCATAGCTCAGTGCGAGTTTCAACTCCTTCCGTTAACTACGTGATTTTTGTGACTGCTATTAGCAAAGTTGTGTTTTGGTTGTGCGCACGCAAAATGGAACAGCGAATTTGGAGCAACGTTGTGCCATTAAGCGGCAAGTGTGACGTTTGAAAAGTTAAAACAGGCCTATGGGGAACATTCTTTATCCCGAGCTCAGGTTTTTCGCTGGCACAAATCATTTTTGGAAGGCAGAAAACACGTTGAAGATGAACACCGTTCAGGGAGGACTTCAACTTCGAAAACCAATGAAAACATCGAACGTGTGAACACTCTTGTGAGATCAGACCGTTGTTTAACATTAAGAATGTTGGGTGAACAATTAAATTTGAACAGATTTACCGTTCATCAAATTTTAACTGAACATTTGCACATGCGAAAGGTCTGTGCCAAAATCGTACCAAAAAACTGCCCTCTCCATAACAGAATTTTTGACCTCAAAAGGCATTCCTGTGGTTCCCCAGCCCCCTTATTCACCTGACCTCAGTCCGTGTGACTTTTTCCTTTTTCCTAAACTGAAAAATGTCTTCAAAAGGGCATCATTTCAGGACTTTAGAAAACATCTAAAAGAGTGTAACGGACATGCTGAAGACCATACCGGTTGAAGACTTCCAGCGCTGCTACCAACAGTGGGAACAACGTCTCCATCGGTGTGTAGCTGCCCAAGGGAACTACTTTGAAGGGGATAACATTGATGTTTGAAAAAAATAAAAACTTTGGTAGATAAAAAATCAGTCTCATTACTTTTCTGCCACACCTCGTACATACTTGACTTTCTAACACCAAGGCTGATGTAAAATTAATAATTATTAACTATTGGAGTTGACATCATGGATTTAACAAGCTTGTTGAATGAATTATTTTTTTTTAATATTAGAACAATCTGGACAAGAACAGCCATTCATCCCAACAAAGCTCACCAGTCCTATCTATTAAATTTGTCCAAAATAACATTAGATCTAGTTAAGAAAGTCCCTTTGTGTAAAGAAAAACTTCCTAATGTTTGTGCGAAATTTACCCTTAACAAGTTTCCAACAGTGTCTTGGTGTTCTTGATGAACTCATAACAGTCTCAATCCACTGGACTAATTCCCTTCATAATTTTAAACACTTCAGTCATCTCACCTCTTAATCTTCTTTTGCTTAAACTGAAAAGGCTCACCTCTTTTAATCTTTTCTCAAAATTCATCCTCTGTTGTCCTGGAATCAGTCTAGTTGCTCTTCTCTGGAGTTTTTCTAGCACCAATATGTCCTTTTTGTAGTCTGGAGACCAAAACCATAAATAGTACACCTAAACAGGTCTAAGCAGTGCATTACAAAGCTTGAGCATAACATCCTTGGACTTGTATGCTACACGTTGTACAATATAACCTAACATTCTATTAGCCTTCTTAATGGCTTCTTGAGGTATCATTAGTTCATCTTAAGTTCCTGTAAGCTCATATCTTCACACCCTTTAAACAGAATTGCATGCAATGTCCAAGAGCGACATCAAGAGAGAGGATAAGGGCCTTGTTTTGAACAAGGATGGGCAGGTGGTCAACTGAGCATGCTGCTCCTACAGGTCTCACAGTGACCAAAGATTACTGAGGCTATGGTGTTCTGTTCTTTTTGCTTGGTTATGCAATTTCTCTCTTAATGGCTGCCACTACCTGACAGAAGTATGGGTGGTGATATTAGCAGCAAGCAAGCAATATCTTGCAAAATAACACTATTATTATTGTGAGATAATGCAATACTTTTACAAAATAGCGCAATACAATTTTTTTGTGAGTGGCAGCTGGGACATAAAAATGCATATTTTATTTGAATAATTTACTTCAAGCACAAATATGCATTTGGGGCATAAGCAAAGATACAGTACCAAGATGATGCTGAATTTTATTGTTTCAGAAAGTTGCACTATGTTGAGTTTCCCATGTGCGTCACATCTTCAGCCTTGCTGCTGGCACTTGTGGTGTATGGCTGTACGTGGGGAAAGTGTGTTTAACAATTTTCAAAAAGACTTACCCAAGGAAAGCAAGTTGTGTGAGGCTGACGAGCAAAGATGTGCTTAACATCAGCTCATCATAAAGGTAGAAGCCATAACATTTTGAAAGCTTTAATTCAGTTTTATGGTTATATGCATGGATATGGCAACCCTAGAAATTCTCAGTTACAACCCTGACCTGATCCTGGGATTGTCGCACCATTTTCTTTACACATGAACTCAACCCCAAAATGTAGTATTTAAGGAATAAACCAACCAAAAATGATCATTTTTGTATACATTACTCATTGTGCAATGTTTGTAATGATGGCTGAGGTAAGTTTTTATTTTATGTTCTTGGGGAGAAAGGAGATCCTCATACAGTGGGCTTCAGTAGAGATCCAGCTTGAATATCAGCGACAATATCAAAATATCGATAAAAAAATCATTATTTTGTCATGCTGCGTAATTCGAATGTCAGGTATCCACTCGTGTGCTGACAACGTTGTAACCATGACTATTTTTGCTAAATATTGTTAAATAAACCATGTGTGGACAGTCTTCTTGTGCACAACTGTGACTCAGCCTGGAACGAGATTAAGCTTTCAGACTGACGGCCTCTCCCAAATATCTGAAGCAAAATTAAAGCTTTCATTGCCATAAAACACAGTGAGTACAGCAACACATTTTATTCTAAGGTGCTGCTTTCTCATTAACACCAGGAACCAGAACCTGGCTTCAGTTGTACAATAGTCCAATACCCCCCAAGGCTTGTACATGTATTATACTTTGTAAAAAGGAGGTGCAACAAAGTGAAAGAGTACTTTGGTGACCACATATAATTTGAAAGAACGCACAAATTTGTAACACACAAAGATGTAAAATGAATTAGAACAGAAATGAGAACAAGATGGATGAGATGGTTCCCAGGTTATATAGTCAACTCAGTAGGAAGGGGCGGGTCTAGGGGGGTGGGCAACGGAAGTGATGTCAGCAATGGAATGGCTGCCAGTCTTCTGCTCTGCAAAGGGAGGAAGAGAGAAGGCATTAAGACCAAAGTGCCAACTCCTGGTATGCTGGGTAATTACCCTCACCAGAGGCCTTAAGCTGTCCCAAGTGCGCACGCGTGTGACCACTGCAATTAGGTTAAATTTGAACCTTTACATAATAACCAATATATGGAGACACTGAGGTGCTAGTGTTTTCAACTTCTGAACATGTCCCTTTTCATTTTCTAATTGTTTTGACACAGCTTTACACAACATTTGTTTCAAACTGCTTCCTTAATATCCAAAATAAAATAAAATGTGCTTGATATTCACTTGTCTATATCCTTATTGCGTATTAAATTATTCAATGTTACACAAAAATTGTCTTTGGATTTATATAAAATAGAGAGGTAAAAAAACAGGTTTTCTCAAAAAATATTTTAAAAACACAATTGCAATAATAAAGGACTTTTTGTATTACAATAAACTAGGACGTTACCAAAGTCATAAACCTTTTTATAATACACATAAAAATTTCAATCAGATTGACCATTACTGGAGTCTAAATTCATAAATACAAATTTATGTTAATTTTTTAAAATTAAGAATGCATATTTTTATGATCCAATTTAAAACTAAAATTTTCATTTTTTGATCTTTTTAAATTTGAAGCCATTTAATGGAACTAATATATAGCCCAGATGAAGGGGGTGCTATTCCTGAAACATGTTGGTTAATTGATGTTAACAGAATTTGACTTTTTTTTTTTTTTAACATTTTATTCCATCCATCATCCAATCTGCTATATTCTAACACAGGGTCACGGGGGTCTGTTGGAGCCAATCACAGGGTGCAAGGCAGGAAACAAACCCCGGGCGGGGCACCAGCCCACCACAGTAACATCCATCCATCCATGTTCGAACCTGCTGAATCTGAACACAGGGTCACAGGGGTCTGCTGGAGCCAATCTCAGGCAACACAGGGCACAAGGCAGGAACCAATCCTGGGCAGGGTGCCAACCCACCGCAGGACACACAAACACACCCACACTAGGGCCAATTTAGAATCGCCAATCCACCTAACCAGCATGTCTTTGGACTGTGGGAGGAAACCGGAGCACCCGGAGGAAACCCACAAAGACATTTTATTGATTTTATTAAAATAAAATAGCATTCAATACAAGCAAGTCATCCTACCCATAAGAAAGAGAGCCAGACTTGGACTTGTGAATGGGTTGATTGAGGTCCAGTTGATGATTGTGTAACTGAGTGTTTTGGATTATTTGGTGATCATGAATTTAGACCCGAGTAGGGGTCAATCTGATCCACTGGAGTGTGTATTAGAAAAAGGTTTATGACTTTCCTGTTACTTTTTCTCTCTCATGTGTGCACCTTATATGTGACGTTAAAAAATGTTGTTTTGGTAACTTCATAAAACAAAATCCTTTATTATTTTAATTGTGTTTTTTTAAGTATTATCTTTTTGAGAAAACCTGTTCTTTTGTGTGTTAAGTAATAGTACAGGTTTCCTGGTGCATTAATAGACAGTATTCTATAGGTGCTCACACTTTGTTCACACACAGGTACAATCATGACTCTTTTGCACAAGAAAATTATTGCACAAAATAACCAAAGCAAGTGCCTGAGAAACTGAATGAGCAGAAAAAGTTTAGAATAAGGTACTGGCAATAAAATAAGAGGCTTATCCCAGCTCCTGATGCAAAAAAAAAAGTGATATTATACTATATACTGTCCAACCCGCGGCGTACCATACGCCGCCTAATCAGGCCGGTTTTTTAATGATTTTTAAGCACAGGGAGAAAATTAAAATTTGGAAAATCGGTAATGGAATAAATCAGCAAGAAAAGCAACATTGTAACAATGCACGGAACGAACCAACACACAATCGTCCGTGACTAGCGGACCGCCATCGCTCATGTGCCCACCTCCAACTTGTCACTTGAGTCGTTGTCGTCTTTGCACAGTCCAGATGTACCTGTGACTCACGTAGACTTTTCGTGTTCCTGCAGGAGCATCTAAGAAGACGCATGTTTGTCGCAGATGCGAATTGCTGTATGAAGCGTGTTAAACAGTTTGCCATGGTGCACGTGGTCGTGTGTTATAACCGAAAATTCGGTTTTTAAAGACTGCTTACTTCATTGTGTTTTAACCTCAGTTGTAAAGGATTGTTTTAAGGATCCCATGGTATACCCCTCACAAACCGCTTTACACGCTGCATATGGCGATTCACCTCCACGAGAAACATGCCTCTATGAACAGTCAACGAGGCTTGGAGGTGCATGTGGCCACTACAACAGACGAATATAAATGACGCCGTTTTTTCTGTGTCGTCGCGTGTGAGTTGGTGGGCGTGGCTGCGAGTCTTATTCTGTATTGCAGCACTTTTGAGAAGAACGCAGCAAAGTCATGAAACGTCTTTTATCTTCAAATATGTATAAAAATTGTAGTAGTAAAAGTGGGTGTTTAGCTGTGGATCATTTTTTAATATAAATAAAACGTTTTGCTTTTCAAGATAAGATTTTATGTTTAAGAAAATAATGTGCTCAGCAATCAAGAAAATACATTTCAAAAATGTCATTAAAATGCATACCCAGTAGGGTGTTTCTTAGCTTTCCACAGAGGACACACACTGGCTGTTTATTAGTGATGGATCGTCTGTTGTACTTTTCTTGTTTCTGAGTACATGACAATAATAGATGCAGTAACATAACGGATGGTGACACTGTTGTGTTTGTGTTTATAATTGCTGATAAACATTTGTAATGTATAAACAAATCAAGCCTGTAGTGGCCATTTTTATTGAAAATCTACTGTACACAAATAAAATGTTTTCAAGCTGTTTTCTTTTAAAGTTTTTTTTTAGTCAACCTTTATAATGGTGGAATTTTTATTATCACTTAACAAAACTAACTTGTGTACATTAAGCAAAAGGCCATGACCGGCCAAACTTGGAAAAGGGGGAGTACTTGCCTTCAATCTGGACAGTCTAGTGAGGCTGAGGATGATTAGTGAATCTAGAAGTTTGACAAAAAAACAGTGAAGAATTGTCAGGACTTAATCAATTACAAGCATGAACATGGCTCATAACACAATGACTTTTTCCACTTATTATTGTGCTATTATATGAAATCTTATCTGTATATAACTGCACTTTTTGAGACTTCAGCGTTAACATTTGTACTGAACTGTCTGTTGAAATGCATGTAGTAATAAAATGTATCATTCCAACAGCTGGCACATCAAAAACAATTGCTGCAACAAAATGCATTGCATTTTTCATTCCAACAGATGGTGCATCACAAATATTAGCAATGCATTTCCAAATCCCACACCAAATGACCTATAACAGAGGCATTGTGACCAGACAGATACACACAGACACTTTTGCTTTTATTAAAAAGGATACGCTGATTTCTGTCCATTAGGTCAGATGCATTCAGTGTTAACATATGCAGTGCAGCGTATCCATCCGATTGCTGTGTCTCTGTTATATGTCATTTGATATAGGATTCATAAAAGTGGTGTTAATGTTTGTGATACGCCATGTGTTGGAAAACAGAGATATAGGAACTGGGGAGACACACACAGATACTTGTCCTTTTGTTAAAGTGGATGCATTGTATATATATATATATATATACACACACACACACACACACACACACACACACATTCCACATGACCCTGCTCTGGATAAGTGGGCTTAGATCCAGATTTAAATACATCACAGTCCTCTTTCTTTCTTTTCTCTTTCTGCAGTCCTCAAGGCAAGCACAGGCCTCTTCTTCTTTCAAATCCAACATGTCTTGATGAGGTTTCAGTGTTTCTTTATTTAGTTATGTTACACCAGAAAATATGAAAATTGCCTTCTCAATTGCATCCAAGAAATAAAATAAACAAATAGAGACATGACATGTCAAGGTATGGCAGTTTTAATAATGCATATTAACCCAAAAATGATTACAAGATACAAAGGTGGAAGGCTTCTTTAAACTAAGAAGAAGGAGCATTTCTGGCATGTTAGCACCATAAAGAGGATGCACTTCTGGGTCAGGTGAAACCTTCATCTGACACAAGAGGCACCTTCCAACAGCACTCTCTAGCACACCCAAGGACCCCATCAGGGCCACCCTCTGGATGTCCAAATGGGATCTACACTAGAGGGATGCTGCCACCTAATGTACTGGGGAACACATGGGTCTGGGAGGCAGGAACCCCTGTCCTTCTATTATATTATTCTCCCAACTGGAAAAGGGAATAGTAACCAGCCTAGCTGGGATGCACATCCATCTGCTCCATCACTACTCCCTGTCAGGTAAGGGTACACCATCCATCTTGGTTGGGATGTCAGTCCATCAATGATGTTTATCACTATATTACACACACACACACACAGAGTACCTTGATATCTGCCTGCAGCCATCAGTTCTTTCATGATGTAGATAGATAGATAGATAGATAGATAGATAGATAGATAGATAGATAGATAGATAGATAGATAGATAGATAGATATGAGGGGTGCATTTCAGATATCAGTGCTAAGGATCTGGTTAAAATCAATAAAATGCTGATTCTTGAAAAATATAATCATTCTGGCCCTATTAGAAATGATTTACTGGCAAAAAGGAAAGCTTTCAGCACAATAAAGACCACAAAAAAACTGCACACAGAATGGAAGTCTGCAGATGGAACTCAAAAACTATTAAATTGGAGGCCCAATCTCAACACACTTCAATTGCTGTAGAACCGCTGAGGCAGGTAAAGAACACAAGGCAGCCATCAGCCATTTGAAATAACTTCAGTCTTAACTTTTCTGGAACACTTGACAGCAGTTGAGGCATTTCTTGGCACCATCACACACAGACATGCTCCATTGTTATGAATGAATAGCTTTAAATGTAATGTATGAAATATGAAGCCATTGAGATCTTTTCTGATCATCATTCACTCTCTGCTCACCTTCCTTCCATCTGTTAAATGGCTTAAATCAATCAAGACAAAGTGTACCAGAACTCATGAAAGTTTATATTCCCAAGCTGTTAGATGCATGAACTTAACATGTTGACCTTAAGAAACACCTAGAATAAGTTCATGAACATGTCCAAGTGTGTTAGTGTTTCTGGGCTTTTAGGAAAAGATGATTACAGGGTGTCATATTTTGTTTTACTCATATAATCTTTACCAAATCACATTTCAAGAAGTTGATGTTGTTATATCAATATTTACTGTACTTTACATTCTCTGTAATTCTTCAGTGTGGTATTTCCCAAATAGGAGGAGTCGTTTTGACTTCACACTGATGCTGCCTGGGACGCTGTTGGTGGTCTTAGCAGACAGATTGTGCTGGGGGTGAACATTCTGTTTCACCCACCAGTTCTGTTTTCACCAATATTGCCTACAATTACAATTTCCTCGCACTATTACTGCAGACCATAAGCCTTTGGTTGGTCTCAAATGAATGTCCCTCAACAACAACCCAGCTGGTAATCTTCTCGTCTCAATGCAGATTCTATATCATGATGTGCCCCCAATTTGTTACAAACCCTGACAACACCTTTGTCTGCCAACTAATTCAGGTTTAGTTTCCGATTTTTCACAACACAGTAGGGAGGCATGGGCTTTCTCAGTCTTTATTCTCATCCAAGCCAATAACTGGAACTTAGAGATGGACAGAACAGCTCACTATGGAAACCTCATCCGTCTTCAAGTCTGAGGCTTTTTTTTTTTTTACTTTTCCTTATCATCTAACAGCCATAATAGCTGTTCCAAAACATCAAAATGAGGTTTTAACTTCTTTAGTTTTGTGAAGCAGTTGTTATGAACCTCTACAAGACAACACATGGAGGCAATGCACTGCTTTTGAGGCAGACAACTGGAGTGTTATCCTGAGTCATTTCACTCCCATTTTAGGATTAGTAAGATGCAGATATCTAACACCCTCTCTATGAATGCTGAGTTAGCAAAGGAATTCATCTGCTTTTTCAGGGCCACTTAGCCAGTCCATTACTGCAAGGGCTCCACTTCTGTAGCCACAACTGTGGTCTTCTGGTGTTATGGGTCCACAGCTCGTTTAGCAAAGGCCAGCAGTTTTTAAATAAATAAACACAGCGCTCGCGGCGGCATAGTGAGGGGGCATGGTGGCCGTAGCAAGCCGCAGGGCGCTCTGCGGTGTATGCGTTTCTCACCTAGTGCACAGGTAAGGGACTGCGCACATCGGTGATTGTTCCTGGGATTAATGTGCTGCAGCCGCCATCCCCCCAATAAAAAAACGCGAGTCGGTTAAGGAGGATAAAAGAGTAAAAAGAACAAGGAAGAGAGAAAGGACAGAGGTGACAGGAAGCAAGCGAGCAAGTCGGTGCAGGAGAGAGAGAGACAGACAGACAGACAGACAGACACAGACACACGGTCGCTCGCTTGCGGGCAGCTGCATGGAAGTCTGGGTGTTAGGCCGACACCCAGGAGTTGAAGTAGAAGTCACTCCCGCTGAGCGATCATGTAGTGGGAGTGACCGAACAAGGAGAGACTGTCCACGTAAGGCCGGGACGGCGGGAGGCTTGGAGGTGAAGTCCTTGGTGTGGGCGTCCTGGAAACCAAGGAGTCCAAGTCTTGGGCCTGGGATGAATGCCAGACCGAAGCCAGGATCGGGAAGTCTCCAAACCTGTGTATATGAGAGAAAGGGCAGCTGCAGAGAAAGCGTCTCGTCTGTTGCAAAGCCCAATCGGAAGAAGCGGGTGAGACGCTAGCGTAGAAGAGCACCGAGCTTATTGATTTGAGAATGCTTCCAGCAACGGTTTTAACCTCTGGTTTTAAAGGAGTGTTGTTCTGTTTATTGATTTTTTTAACCTCCACGATTATCACTGTTTTTATGGGTTATTTATTTGATGAAGATTTTGAAGCACTGCACTTTGTGGACACTTTGTTTTGTTGGATTTTAAATAAAATCACTTTGCACCTTTTTACATCATCCTCTTGCTGTGTTGTTGCCTCACTGTCTAGCTCACCTTGGTTATATCTATCAACGGTGTTGGGTTCAAGGGCTCCCGAACAGCTGAGGGAGCATGGAGCTGAACCCACATCGTCACACGTCTCTCCCTTCAGTGTATAAATATCACATATCAAGTCCAGAAAAGACGAAACAGTCTGTCTCTGCATTGCCAGCATGGTCCATTCCTTGGCCTAGCACCATTACAGAATAGTGAGATGGTAGTTGGGATCCGTCACTGCTCGCCTACAGAGAACATTTTCATCCACATCTACTATATGCCACCCTCTTTTAACAATTTTTGGATCTTTTACTTGTCTTACCATTGATCCTCAGCTGCCCTAACATTGTGCAAAATGGCTGGGCAGAAAAAGCAGAACTGGAAATGGCCAGACTTTCCACTTTTACCTCTGATATTACCAAAATGATTATCAAACCTTCCTTTTTTTTAACCCCAAAACCATAAGCTTCATAACACACTTCTAACCCAGAAAACCTTAATCCAATGAGAATTATAGCCCTTTCTCTGAGAAGAAGACATGTCTATATGTTTGTCCAGACTGTCCACTTGCTTATTGAATAATGTCTACTGAAGAAACTTTGAAGGACACCAGCATGTTCATCTCTAGCACAAAACGTTATCCAAAAAAATCGGCAGTGGTCTCCCTTAGACTTTCTTGTATACTCTGATATGGGGATGGCTATTTGAGGAGTAAACCACAAGACATTATGTTCTACATTAAAGAACCATCAACAACAAATCAAAATTAATAATATATTGAACAATTATTATAAAAGTAAAGTTGAATAAATCGAACACTGCAGCTGCATGAATAAAAGGTAAAGTACCACTTACGGTTAGCAGAAATACCTCAAATGTTGATAGAAATCTAAGTTTTGTATTTAATACTTGTATGCAAAATTGAACTGAAAGCGTACTCAGGTTATTGTGTTTACACAAACAGAACACACAGACACACATAGACAGACATAATTCCAAAAATGGTATTGGAGAGGTCTAAAACATCAAGATTCATCAAAATCTCGAGGTCAAATGTTTGGATGATTACAATGGTTTATACTTTGTACACGAAAAACTAAAAAAAAAAACAGCTCAAAACTTCAAATAAATAAATAAAAGTCAAACCTTATCAATCTTAGGTTTTATGTTTTTGCATTTTAATGCAAAGAAGGCTGGGGAGAATAAATAGGCTGTTTCTCAAATTCCAGGAACTGTGCTGCCGTCTCTTACATGAGGAGTATATTTTTTGAGATCATTTTCTTTGTTTTATTATTCTAGATGAATAATAGAAACATGTCACTAAAACAATATCAAAATAGCAGGACGTCTAAAGCTTAAAGGACTAAGTAACAGAAGATTTCTATTCCATTTGTTAAAGCTGCCTATTGAAAATAACCTCCTCCAACATGGATTAAGAGAGAAACGAGATGTCTAAAACTACGAAGGAGTAAGTGGGACAAAAGAAGGATACGGATGGAGAATTGCAGACCAGGATGTAAACACTGATGGACAGTCCTAAAAAATATTTAAAAAAAAACAAAACTGAAATGGCAATAAGGATCGCTGGACAACCACATGGCCCACAGATTAAAGTGTATATTTTGATGATTAGGATTTTTGGAAGATAGGACTATATTCTTGAATACTGAATCCCATGAAATGTGGGGAGTAAACAGAAGATAATTTTGCCAAATTTATTGAATTTTATAGGCACAATATGAGGGCACATGCTGCCAGACGTTGTGAAAATGGACAAAGCAATTGACAATATGGCCGGTGTCATGCAGAAATACCTACAAAATGGTGCCAACCATCCAACATTGATGTTGATATCAGAATAACAAAAACAAAAAAGTGGCATTACAAAAACAAACTAAAAAGGTACACCAAGTTCAAAAAAGAATTTCTAAAGCCCTGACAACATTAATGTTGCGAGTATCTTTTTGTGCCACCACCAATATCTTCCTTATGTTAAGCAGTACTGCAGGCTGAAAAAACATTCAAGGCTGCCTGCTCGATCACCCAGTGTGCAGCATGGCTCATTTATGGAGGGTAAGACATCATAAAGAGTGCAACAGAAACTAAATCCAGAGGCTCAAGTTTCACCAGATTCTCGTCTGTTTCCCAACTAGGCCAGGCTTCTGTTTTCCCAGTTTAGTTTTGTAAAACTGCAAAAATGTCTTCCTTATTTTTTTTTAGCTCTTCTTGGATTCAGCTGCTCTCCTTGACTTTCATTTTATACTGAGAAGCACTGAGGAATGTCCAAATCTCATAATATTGTTTTTGTTTTCCTAGAATGATATGTATAAGCTATTTTTCAATGTGAGCGTACTCTCAAGATAAAGATCAATGTTTGATAACTTTCTTGGGTTCACTATGTTTTTAAGCTTTTATTTTCTGGTCTAAATGTTTATTTATTTTTTTGTCTAAATGTAGGGAAAACACATAACTTTAGAGCCAATTTGCATGGCAAATGCATATGTACCATGATAAGCGCTTTATTAACCAATAGAGCCAAGCCATGATTGAATAGAATGAAACTTGATTTTTTTTCTATAGCTGATGGTGATGCTGTTAATCAGAATTTGTTAAGAAGAGAACTGGAATGTGCTTTTGAGTAAGTAAAAATAATTCCTTTATTTTATTTTTTTAAATTGGTTGTCATTTATTGAAATCCACTGTATACTGCTGCAGTACTAATCTCATGCTTTGATGCTAATGGAAAGTCAAGATTTTAAGCAGTCTTAGCTTTGAATTAATCAACTTTAAATCACCTTTAAAACATTACTGAATGTGCATTAATACGAAGTTCCACCACCAAGGATTATATGTAGTATGTTCAATGGTAAGCCACTCAAGTGAAGTAATATTATTTGTCCCTGGTTAAAAAAATAAAATACAAATATTGTATACAGAAAAGTACATAATTAAATAGAACTTCTGATACATTTGATTACTCAATGGCACTATAACTCAGGCTTGCAGACATGGAAATCCTTCTGGGTGAAACCGGGTTAGACAGCTAGTCTGCATATAAAAGACTCCTCTTCCTTCACATATACAGTCACATGAAAAAGTTAATTCTTTGGATTTTTGTTCATCATTGGCTGAGCTTTCAAAATAGCAACTTCCTTTTAATATATGATGTGCCTTATGGAAACAGTAGTATTTCAGCAGTGACATTAACTTTATTGGATTTACAGAAAATATGCAAAATGGATCATAACAAAATTAGGCAGGTGCATAAATTTGGGCACCCCAACAGAGATATTACATCAATACATATATTTGCAAAAGGAGGCTCAACTAACAGCCTCTAGACGTCTCCTTCAGCCTTTGATGAGTGTCTGGATTCTGGATGGAGGTATTTGTGACCGTTCTTCCATACAAAATCTCTCCAGTTCAGTTAAATTTGATGGCTGCCGAGCATGGACAGCCTGCTTTAAATCATCCCATTGATTTTCGATGATATTCAAGTCAAGGGACTGTGACGGCCATTCCAGAACATTGTACTTCTCCCTCTGCATGAGTGCCTTTGTAGATTTCGAACTGTGTTTTGTGTCATTGTCTTGTTAGAATATCCAACCCCTGCGTAATTTCAACTTTGTGACTGATGCTTGAACATTATCCTGAAGAATTTGTTGATATTGAGTTGACCCTCGACTTTAAGAAGTTCCAGAACTAGCCACACAGTGCCACAGCATGATGGAACCTCCACCAAGTTTGACAGTAGGTAGCAGGTGTTTTTCATGGAATGCAGTGTTCTTCTTCGGCCATGCAAAGAGCTTTTTGTTACGACCAAATAACAACTCAATTTTTGTCTCATCAGTCCAAAGCACTTTGTTCCAAAATGAATCTGGCTTGTCTAAATGAGCATTTGCATACAAGCGACTCTGTTTTTGGCTTGAGTGCAGAAGGAGCTTCTTTCTCATCACCCTGCCATAGAGATGTTCTTTGTGCAAATTGCACCGAATTGTAGAACGATGTACAGATGTACACCATAAGCAACAAGATGTTCTTATAGGTCTTTGGAGGTGATCTGTGGGTTGTATGTAACTATTCTCACAATCCTGCGCATATGCCACTCCTGTATTTTTCTTGGCCTGCCAGACCTAGGTTTAACAGCAACTGTGCCTGTGGCCTTCCATTTCCTGATTACATTCCTTACAGTTGAAACTAACAGTGTAAACCTCTGAGACAGCTTTTTGTAGCCTTCCCCTAAACCATGATACTGAACAATCTTTGTTTTCAGATCTTTTTTGAGGATCCCATGCTGTCCCTCTTCAGAGGAGAGTCAAAGGGACACACTACTTGCAATTGACCACCTTAAATACCTTTTCTCATGATTGGACGCACCTGTCTATGACGTTTAAGGCTTAACGAGCTAATCCCACCTATTTGGTGTTGCAAGTAATCAGTATTGAGCAGTTACATGCATTCAAATCAGCAAAATTACAAGGGGACCCACATTTTTGCACAGCCAGTTTTTCACATTTGATTTAATTTCATACAACTAAATACTACTTCACTAAAAATCTTTGTTCAGAAAACACCCCAGTACTCAGATGTTCCTAGGAAATGAAAGACATGCCACTGTTGTCTTTTTTGTTGCAAGTACAGTAAAGTATTATGCAGGCTGAGGGGTTCCCAAACTTTATGACTGTAAATCAGCTATTATGTAAAAACCTCAGTAATGTCCATCTTAGTTTTATTAATTAACAAGAGAGAAAACTGACTCTAATGACCTTGTATCTTGGCTCAGTTTTCTTCTTTGCAAGACCACACACTATTAAGACCACTTTTGATATAATTTTAAGACTGTTTTCCCATTTTGAAGGTTGATCCTTCACAAATGCTCAATGCTCTGTCACCTCCGTACATATAAAGCAACTGGCACTTTCATACATAAGTTTGTTTCATTCCGTTTTCTCCTTTGTATGGGAATGCAGTTCTATCTCAATACCACGTTCTACTATTGAACTCATCTGCCATAACAAAGGAGAGCTTTATTTAGCTTCATACCTGTCAGTCCTTTACTTGCAACAAAGAAAGATGCTACTGCAGGAAGATAAAGTAGTCTTATCAATTGCTGTAGTAGATCAAACAAAGTAGCTGCTCAACGTCTCTCAGTTTCCATTCTAAGAAGAATAAAATGACCAGTTTTCATTCTTAATTCATTAGTCCTTAAAAGCCAATTGGCTTCCTCTAGAAGAATTTGATGTGTTAGTCCCCCAGAAGGCATGTTTTTGAGCTGGCTAAATAAGCCTGTGGTGTGTATTCTCCTTTTCATAATCATGACTTAATACTGATTTAAGATTAAGACTTTTCCTAAATCTTCAGTGCTGCACCCAGGAAACAATACACACATTAACAATGAAGAACCAGTCAGAAAATGTACACATTCCTGTGCATTTTAAGACTTATTTAACCAGCTTGAATGTTGGTGCATTTTACATTTACATACATAGTTACTTCAAATTATCACATTTTCAGTAAATGCTTTTGAAACAGTGAGTCACATTCATATATCATATGCAATTAAATTAATTGGTAAACTACTAACTTCTCTCTCTCTCCCCCTCTCCTAGGACGTGAAGCGTAAGCAGAAAATGGCCAACTGTGAGCTGCAATGTGTTGTTGATGAACCTCAGGCCCTTGTGAGTTAGATTCCGCAACTCCTTGCCAAACACAGCTCAGGGAAAAGAAACCTCGCCTGCTATAAGAGAACTCCACAGCAGCTGCAATCAATGCAACTCAGCAACATCGAACTTAAGCCGTGCAGCTCACACACTGGGCCAAGTGTGTTTTACCCCGCTCCTACTTGAGATGACAACAATGATGGAACCTGGCTGTTCCAGCAAGGCAGGCAGGGGCTCAATGGTAGATCATGTCCGTCGTCTCAGGTAAGCAATGCCAACTAGAACCACTTCAACCTTTTACTCTCTCCAACTATGCTGGCCGACTTTTGTGATGTATTTGTAATTGGGGATTCAATTGTACACCAACTCAGTATTACATGCCCTAAACATAAAATTTTTGTTTTTCCACTGCAAGAGTACGAGATATTACACTAAGAGACATTCATTGAGAAGCACAAGGACAGGGCTGTTAGGACCACTGTACATAAACAACAATTGATAGACAGTCGGGAGGTTCTAAGGATAGACTATACTACTAATTCAAGGCATGAAGCAGAGGACCCCGGCTTCAAGAATCATCATTTTGGGTCCCCTGCCATTGGCTAGAAGTTTGGATGAATCCAACAGTTAACTGGTGGCCTTGAACAACTGGTTGAGAGGCTTCTGCAAGAGACAAAATTTATTTTCTAGGAGAAACCGCTTTTCTACAGATGAGATGGTCTGCATCCAAGCAGATTCTGTGCCTGGGTCCTCTCAGACAATATCTCAAAGGTAATCGGTCTTTCTTGACTACGTAAGTTTAGTTGTAATGCTTTTTATAATGCCATGTTAGGATGTGATAATTTTGTAGTGAGTTCAACTTTAGATGTGAATTGTATTAGCACTATAATAACGAACCATTGGCTAAATAAGAAACCTGGACAGTGCGGCATAAATGCAAATAATTTAACTACTATTTTACCTATAGATGTCCACTGTATTAGAACAATAGATAAAATAACTGAATATAACAACACAGTCTACCTTGAGAGACAGCAACATTTCTCTAAAATTATAAATGATAATGCTGGCAATTCAACAGCTTTATTCTCAGTGGAATGCCTCCTAAAATTATTAGTTAAACTTGTGAGGCTTTTTCTATATATTTTAAACACAAAATAATATAGTACATCCACCCAAAGTTAATCCTGTTGAGCCCATACTTTATATGCTGTACCACAAGGATCTATTCTGGATTTGCTGCTTTTTTCAATATAAATGCTTCCATTAGGACAGATTATCTCAAAACAGAAGGTGAGCCACCACAGTTATGCAGATGACACAAACCTTTTTTTTTTTTAAAATCGATAGCTCCCTATGACCCTGATGTTCTCGGCTCTCTGATCCGAAGTCTTAGAAATAAACTTGATCCCTTAGGGTTAAAAGTCAAAGAGGAGGTAAACAATTTAGGGGTAATCATGGACTCTGACCTAAACTTTAAATCACATATTAACCAAATTAATAGGGCTGCATTTTTTCACTTAATGAATATACAGTGCATCCGGAAAGTATTCACAGCGCATCACTTTTTCCACATTCTGTTATGTCACAGCCTTATTCCAAAATGGATTAAATTAATTTTTTTCCTCAGAATTCTACACACAACACCCCATAATGACAACGTGAAAAAAGTTTGAGCTTTTTGCAAATTTATTAAAAATAAAAAACTAAGAAATCACATGTACATAAGTATTCACAGCCTTTGCTCAATACCTTGTCGATGCACCTTTGGCAGCAATTACAGCCTAAAGTCTTCTTGAATATGATGCCACAAGCTCGGCACACCTATCCTTGGCCAGTTTAAGCCCATTCCTCTTTGCAGCACCTCTCAAGCTCCATCAGGTTGGATAGGAATCGTCGGTGCCCAGCCATTTTAAGATCTCTCCAGAGATGTTCAATCGGATTGAAGTCTGGGCTCTGGCTGGGCCACTCAAAGACATTCACAGAGTTGTCCTGAAGCCACTCCTTTGATATCTTGGCTGTGTGCTTAGGGTTGTTGTCCTGCTGAAAGATGAACTGTCGCCCCAGTCTGAGGTCAAAAGCGCTCTGGAGCAGGTCTTCATCCAGGATGTCTCTGTACATTACTGCAGTCATCTTTCCCTTTATCCTGACTAGTCTCCCAGTTACTGCCGCTGAAAAACATCCCCATAGCATGATGCTCCCACCACCATGCTTCACTGGGATGGTATTGGCCAGGTGATGAGCGGTGCCTGGTTTCCTCCAAATGTGACACCTGGCATTCACACCAAAGAGTCTCATCAGAATGGAGAATTTTGTTTCCCATGGTCTGAGAGTCCTTCAGGTGCCTTTTGGCAAAGTCCAGGCGGGCTGCCATGTGCCTTTTACTGAGGAGTGGCTTCTGTCTAGCCACTCTACCATAGAGGTCTGATTGGTGGATTGCTGCAGAGATGGTTGTCCTTCTGGAAGGTTCTCCTCTCTCCACAGATGACCTCTGGAGCTCTGACAGAGTGACCATTGGGTTCTTGGTCACCTCCCTGACTAAGGCCCTTCTCCCCTGATCGCTCAGTTTAAAAGGCCAGCCAGCTCTAGGAAGAGTCCTGGTGGTTTTGATATTCTTCCACTTACAGATGATGGAGGCCACTGTGTTCTTTGGGACCTTCAAAGCAGCAGAAAGTTTTCTGTAACCTTCCCCAGATCTGTGCATCGAGACAAACCTGTCTTGGAGGTCTACAGACAATTCCTTTGACTTCATGTTTGATTTGTGGTCTGACATGAACTGTCAACTGTGGGACCTTATATAGACAGGTGTGTGCCTTTCCAAATCATGTCCAATCAACTGAATTTACCACAGGTGGACTCCAATTAAGCTACAGAAACATTTCAAGGATGATCAGGGGAAACAGGATGCACCTGAGCTCAATTTTGAGCTTCAAAGCAAAGGCTGTGAAGACTTATGTACATGTGCTTTCTCATTTTTTTTATTTTTAATAAATTTGCAAAAACCTCAAGTAAACTTTTTTTCACGTTGTCATTATGGGCTGTTGTGTGTGGAATTCTGAGGAAAAAAATTAATTTAACCCATTTTGGAATAAGGCTGTAACATAACAAAATGTGGAAAAAGTGATGCGCTGTGAATACTTTCTGGATGCACTGTAGCAAAATTTAGACCTCTCATAACTTTACAAGATGCTGAAAAAATATTTCACGCTTTTGGTTTTAGTTGACAAGATTACTGTAATGCACTCCTAACAGGGCTACCTAAGAAATACATCAATTGAATGCAATTAGTGCATAATGCAGCAGTCAGAATCTTAACTAGAAAACGAAAATCTGAGCACATCCCAATCATTTTAGTATCATTATAGTGGTTACACATGTGTATTAATGGTGTATAAAGCTTTAAAAAATCTTGCTCTGTCCTGAATAGAATACCTGCCCCACTAAACTCCAAACCATAAACTTATGTCTTCTAATGATGGTCTGCTTGCAATTCCAATAGCCAAGCTTAAGAGAAATGGTGAGGTGGCCTTTTGCTATGCACTAAAATCAGGAATACTTTACCAATAGAAATTCACCAGGCTAATATATATATATATATATATATATATATATTATATAGTAGCAAAATACCTGCACTTCGCAGCGGCGAAGTACTGCATTAAAATTTTATTAAGAAGAAAATTAAACCTTTTTAAACTGAGGGAAAATATGCCAATAATTATTTGTTAAGGATCTCTTTGTATACCATGTTGTCAGTTCGGCCCTCCGGTTGTAACATGACCAAGCTGTGAGCTGAGCTTACTCTTAAGGATGCAACATACAGTTGGCCATGTGAACAGTAATCTTGTCTCAAATCTCACAGCTTGGATTGCTGCTGTCATAATCGGTTTGAGTTTCATGGTTTGTTTAAATTACGACAGTATTTGCAGGATTTGTTGTGTTGAAGTGACATTTGGCATCTGTCAAGTGTTGTAAGCACACAACCGGTTTCATCGATAAAATCACATCCAGCTTTTGAGAGTTTAAACATTCATAAACATCAAAGTGTCCACTACTGAAATCGTCACCTGTCAATCTAAGATGTTTAAGAGGCATTGGCGGTTGTCGAAAGTTGTAAAAAAGTTGGCCATTTCGGTACACTTGAAAGCAACAACCGAACAATTCAGTGGCAGTCATCAACTCACATGCAGAACCATAGGTGAAGGGCTTAAGCATTTCACTCTTATAGTGCTCCTGTGTAGTATAATTATCTCCTGTACCGTCATCAGTCCACACCTTGAACCTGTCCCAGTCATTTAATACATAAGACACAATGTTCCTCCGGATATCAAGAGTGAGCCTGATATGGCCATGCAATATGATCATCTCGATAGACATGGTAATGGGGGTTGGAATGATAAAGGAAATGGGTATCTGAGCAATGTAAAGTAAGTGTAAAATACCTACACAATAACTATAATTGTAATAAAAAACAATAAAACAGCGGAGAAGCCATGGATTAAACAAAAAGGCTGTAGTTATCAGTAGGGAGAGCGTGAATCCCGTGGCGAAGCAAGGAAGGGAATGTACAGACCGGAGCGACGGACAGTCTTATATAGGCAGGCAGCCAACAACGTGGGAGGCTTTGGGATGGGGACCCAACGCCTCACACTGTGACCGAGCTGCAGGCTATGGACGTATATATGTACGTAAGTAGGATTCAGTTAGCGTTGGGAACCCATGTACCAAATTTCTTGAAGATGGGCCCATAAGTAACAAAGACTGTTGAAAAGTTCAATATGGCGGCCGACAGTGGCATCATACCACCGAAATAAGTACGTACATTGGTTTCGGTTAGCTCAAGGAAGCCGCCTACCAAATTTCGAGAAGATGGGGCCATAAATAAGAAAGTTCAACATGGCGTACGTTGTTGACCGCTATGACCATTATGCGTAGAATTTCTAAATGAAACCTGCTAAGCTTTTGTAAGTAAGCTGTAAGGAATGAGCCTGCTAAATTTTAGCCTTCTACCTACATGGGAAGTTGGAGAATTAGTGATGTTGGAAAGTTCAATATGGCAGCTGACAGTGGCATCATACCACCGAAATAAGTATGTACATTGGTTTCGGTTAGCTCAGGGAAGCCAGCTACCAAATTTCGTGAAGATGGGGTCGTAAATAAGAAAGTTCAACATGGCAGACGTTGTTGACCGTTATGCGTAGAATTTCAAAATGAAACCTGCTTAACTGTTGTAAATAAGCTGTAAGGAATGAGCCTGCCAAATTTCAGCCTTCTACATCCACGGAAAGTTGGAGAATTAGTGACGTTGGAAAGTTCAATATGGCGGCCGACAGTGGCCATACCACCGAAATAAGTATGTACATTGGTTTCGGTTAGCGCAGGGAAGCCACCTACCAAATTTCGTGAAGATGGGGTTAGCCTTCTACCTACACGGGAAGTTTGAAAATTGGTGATGTTAGAAAGTTCAATATGGCGGCCGACAGTGGCGTCATACCATCGAAATAAGTAAATACAGCGGTTTCGGCTAGCGCAGGGAAGCTGCCTACCAAATTTCGTGAAGATGGGGCCATAAATAAGAAAGTTCAACATGGAGGATGTTGTCGACCGTTATGACCGTTACGTGTAGAATTTCAAAATGAAACCTGCTTAACTTTAGTAAGTATGCAGTAAGGAATAAGCCTGCCAAATTTCAGCTTTCTACCTACATGGGAAGTTGGAGAATTAGTGATGAGTCAGTGAGTGAGGGCTTTGCCCTTTTATTATTATATATATATATATATATATATATATATATATATATATATATATATATATATATATATATATATATAAACTCTTAAAACCCATTATTTTAACTTATTTTAATGTGCCTACATTTTAGTTGTATTCCTAATAGACTATAATATTTTCCAGGTTTCTGCAATATTTACTAATCTCTATTTTTCTCTGAAGTTTTTCCGGTTCCTCTGTGGTGGCCATCTGCACCACCACCAGCTAATCAAGGCACCATGCAGGCACCTTTGATGATGGAATGAAGACGGGCATCCCAGCTGTCCACGAGACCAACTTCATCAAATCCTATCTCATGTAGCCTGAAAACAAAGAGTAATGAATTATGAACATTTATGTTTGGTAGAATACCCAGTGGGGGCTAGGCAGTCTTTTGACCTTGGAACCCCTGCAGATTTTTTTTTGTTTTGTTTTCCTGTCTTCACCAAACTCATATGAGTATATAAGGACATTATACATATTGATATTTATCTGTTTTTAGGATTGTTTAGATTATTTTCTTTCTTTTCTTCTTTAATATTGTTTTTTCATTTTCTTTTCTTGCAACTTTCTCTTTGAAATCTTGTAAAGCACTTTGAACTATGAAAATGTGCTATAACAATAAATGTTGTTGTTGCTTTTTAACAGCACTTTACATTGGGTTTAAAAATGCAACTCAAATAGGGTTATGTTGGCTGAACAGCTGTCATAGACAGCCGAGTCCAATTCATGTGATTTAAAAATGACATTGAGTGATGTGCTAAGGTTTGTTTTTTTTTTTTTTAATAAACACCCAATAGAAAATTAAAATCTCTGTTGATGTCTCGAAAAATTTGTTGGCCGATTCAAACTAAGATGGAGAGCAGGTGTGGCGCCTCATGTATAATGGCGTGTGTAGAATTCACACTAAAACATGGAGTACGGAGAAAAGTCGCAATGTGTGTATGCACAAAAAATTCAGACTGACAAAACCGTGAGTAAGCCATCTTCCACGCGCTTCCGCTACATAAATCCCGGCCAGCATGAAATGTGACGTTCATGCATGTGCCTGCCACCCCACCCCATCTCCTCCCAGAATTACGCCTCTTTGAATATGCAAATCAATATAAATATTCCCTTAAGTACAGCATTCTGTGAAAAGACAATAGCAAAAGCACAAGAAAACATGAAGAATTTCAGCGAATGCCAAGTGGAGGTAATTAAAAATGTACTATTTGTTGGTTTAAGCAGTTGTTTAAACAACAAAAGGAAGTTGATCAAAGTTCAAGTTCAGAAAGTCACACAGTGCCCGAAATCAAATATCAAAGCGGCTGTGGAAAGGCGAGTCATAGCCCATCATCTGAGTACATATGGAAGCTTATTAGGGTACAGAGAAAAGAAAATAGGGACACAGTGGAAAAAAAAAGCTCAAAATGTTAACTTTAATCTAGAAATTTCCACTTTAATCACGTAGTTTTTTTTTCATTAAAAGTAGAACGTCACTAAACTTCATCTTAAAATCTTTAACTAGTTTCTCAAATCCCATCGTAACTAAAGTAGTATGTTAAATGCCATATTGTATGTGTTCTTCTATTTACTATATGTAAGTGAATCACTACTTGCTTCTTAAATGGGCTTTCTCTTACACCAACAGGACAAGGAATTACATTCATGATATTATAGCAATTTAAACAATAAGATGTATGCTTGATATCATTTTTATGATGCAATGACTTAAAGCATGTATTAGACACGGGGCCCCAGTGGTGGAGGGGCAGTGATCATATGGCGTCCTGGGGCATCCAGAGATTGTTCCTGCCTCCCGCAAGATGCTTGCTGCGGCGTGCATGACCCTGGACGAACTCATTAATTGCAGCAGTACTGTCTCTTTCAAACGTTCTAACTCCCAATTCCTGTCCTTCCTTTTCTTTCTCTAAGTAACCAATCGCCACACAATCAGCTCTTTAATAAAAGTTAAGCTATCTGTAAGCTTAGAACGCAAATTCTTCAAAATTTTTACGGAAATATCTTCGCATTACATGTTTTAATTATTTCAGCCATCTATCCATCCAGGGTCATGCCAGTCTCAGCAAGCATACAGCGAGAGGCAGGGACAATCTCTACACGGGGTGCCAGTTCATTGCTATCGCTGTCCACTGTGTCCACAAGTTTACTTAATAACAGTATACAGTAGACCCCTGCGAAGTCACGGTTCAGAGTTCATGGCCTCAGTCATTTTCCTTAGAACTTCACTAATTGTTTGCGGAAACTGCAAATATCCTCTGCAATTTCTATGGCTTTGTTCGTGGCAATACGTACTGTAGAGAGAACAGGAATCAATTGTACAAAAGCAAAAAAAAAAAAAGTTTTTGTAATTTATGTTTCAAGTTCCTGTCTGTCTGCCTCCTGTTGGGTTACCTGTACTTATTAATTTTGTCCTGGATCGTTTCGTGTGTCTGGATTATCTGCCATCTGCCTGTGTACATGAGGAATGTAAGTGGATTCATGGCCATCCTGCAAAGAAAGGAGCGCTTCTGAACCCGTCCACCCGTCTTCACCATTTCAGGAACTAGCGGTAGGACTATCTGTACATTCCCATTCAACGTGTGGATCTCTGGACTATCTATTTTCATCATTACATTACATCTGTTGCTGTTTTTCATGAACTTTTTCTGTTGTACTTAATGTGTAATCGCCGTAAGGGGAACAGGGGTGGTATCGTTTTCTTATTCCATTTATTTTCATTACATTCTTTATTTGCTGTTTGATTACCGGTTTGCGAGTGTGTGCGGGTCAAGGCTGGGTGCGCCCCTGGAATCTCTATCATAAAAATAAATAAATCACTGTCTTCTTGACTGTGTTAATCTTAGCGGCAGCCCCTTGTGAGCAGGGGGGGTGAACGCACCCCTAGAAGACATAAACGCTACTCAAAAACCCCCTCTTAAAAAACGCTGATAGATCACCTTCACATTGCTCCCTTACTTGCGACTGCTCTGTCGCAATATGCTTCTCGCGCTAAGCTTACTTAAAAGGCTGAACTGTACCTGTCCTTTTTGCTTTGTTTCTCTCTCCTCCCCCAGACATTCTCTGCTCCTGTTGGGGGTTGTGCTCCCCTATGATGTTTGTCTATTCTTTAATCGATAACTGCATACTGAGCTCCTTGACTTTGTGAAAGAGACAGGTTTGTTTGAAGTGTTTGAATAAAGTTCCTGTCTCTACAATCTCCTGTGTTTCTGTGCAATTCTGTGACCCAAGCGTGACACCCTGCAGCCTCACTGTCCCTGGGATTGAGCCTCTGCACTAGACTAGCCTGCAAGCATCAGCATTTACCTCTGTGTGCTTGTGTGCAGCTAGTTCAAGCACAGTTGGCTCAGTGATTTACTGAGTTTCACCCATGGCGTTAGTTGCACTTTGTACATATTGTTCCAGTAGTTTTTTAAATTGTTTTTACAGTTCATTAGCAGTGAGTGAAATGATCAGTGTTGCAGTAATTGTGATGCTCTTTGCAAAATTTCGCTTTTTTCTTTGTGAATTGTGACGGTTACTTAAAGTGCAGCAAAAAAGTATTTGGCGTCCAGGGATGTATTAACCCCCAAGTATGTGGCAATTTAAGGGTTAAAGCGCCAAGATGCTGCCAAAACGAGCTGCACCGTCTAATGCTTCTGGTAATGAAAATGCGCTTGCATGAATTACAGTACATATACCGGTAATATTTGTATTTTACATTCGAGCACTGCGGGAGACATAGCAGTAAATTATACGGATTTACCTTTACATTCTTTATTTTTAGGTAATGTATTAAGCTGATTTTGAAATTAAAGTGTTTTGAGGGCATACTTAGGGTTTAAATTATGAAAATAGGCATTTTTTTTTAACCACATCCAAAGTTTGCGGTTTTTCACAATTTACGGCTGCTCTAGGAACGTAACCCACGTGAATTTTGTGGTTGTACTGTACATTATTTAAATGAAGTTAAAAATGTATCTGTATAATGTAATATATATACTTTACTGCATGTCATCTTAAAAATGATATCAAGAGCTGCAAGAAGATAGCACCTGGAAATCTAAATCGATTTAGAAGCCAGTTGTCATCATCTGTAAACACAAGCTCTCTTCTGTTGAACTGAATTGAATTCCTTTATTGTTATTGTACGGTACAATGAGATTCAATATGCAAATCCTCCATAAAATTAACAATAACAATAAGATAAAAAAAAAAAAACAATGACAAATATACACTATGAAAGCATACGTGACTCAGGTTGTGTAATATTATAACTGTAATGCAAGTTTACAGTGAAGTAATTGCATTTATAAGTACAAGCCGGATTCCAAAAAAGTTGGGACACTATACAAATCGTGAATAAAAACTGAATGCAATGATGTGGAGGTGCCAACTTCTAATATTTTATTCAGAATAGAACATAAATCACGGAACAAAAGTTGAAACTGAGAAAATGTATCATTTTAAGGGAAAAATATGTTGATTCAGAATTTCATGGTGTCAACAAATCCCAAAAAAGTTGGGACAAGGCCATTTTCACCACTGTGTGGCATCTCCCCTTCTTCTTACAACACTCAACAGACGTCTGGGGACCGAGGAGACCAGTTTCTCAAGTTTAGAAATAGGAATGCTCTCCCATTCTTGTCTAATACAGGCCTCTAACTGTTCAATCGTCTTGGGCCTTCTTTGTCGCACCTTCCTCTTTATGATGCGCCAAATGTTCTCTATAGGTGAAAGATCTGGACTGCAGACTGGCCATTTCAGTACCCGGATCCTTCTCCACGCAGCCATGATGTTGTGATTGATGCAGAATGTGGTCTGGCATTATCTTGTTGAAAAATGCAGGGTCTTCCCTGAAAGAGATGACGTCTGGATGGGAGCATATGTTGTTCTAGAACCTGAATATATTTTTCTGCATTGATGGTGCCTTTCCAGACATGCAAGCTGCCCATGCCACACGCACTCATGCAACCCCATACCATCAGAGATGCAGGCTTCTGAACTGAGCGTTGATAACAACTTGGGTTGTCCTTGTCCTCTTTGGTCCGGATGACATGGCGTCCCAGATTTCCAAAAAGAACTTGAATCGTGACTCGCCTGACCACAGAACAGTCTTCCATTTTGCCACACTCCATTTTAAATGATCCCTGGCCCAGTGACAGCCTGAGCTTGTGGATCTTGCTTAGAAATGGCTTCTTCTTTGCACTGTAGAGTTTCAGCTGGCAACGGCGGATGGCACGGTGGATTGTGTTCACTGACAATGGTTTCTGGAAGTATTCCTGAGCCCATTCTGTGATTTCCTTTACAGTAGCATTCCTGTTTGTGGTGCAGTGTCGTTTAAGGGCCGGAGATCACGGGCATCCAGTATGGTTTTACGGCCTTGACCCTTACGCACAGAGATTGTTCCAGATTCTCTGAATCTTCGGATGATGTTATGCACAGTTGATGATGATAGATGCAAAGTCTTTGCAATTTTTCGCTGGGTAACACCTTTCAGATATTGCTCCACTATCTTTTTGCGCAACATTGTGGGAATTGGTGATCCTCTACCCATCTTGGCTTCTGAGAGACACTGCCACTCTGAGAAGCTCTTTTTATACCCAATCATGTTGCCAATTGACCTAATTAGTGTTTATTGGTCTTCCAGCTCTTCGTTATGCTCAAATTTACTTTATCCAGCCTCTTATTGCTACTTGTCCCAACTTTTTTGGGATTTGTTGACACCGTGAAATTTTGAATCAACATATTTTTCCTTTAAAATGATCCATTTACTCGGATTAAACGTTTGATCTGTCATCTACGTTCTATTACAAATAAAATATTGACATTTGCCATCTCCACATCATTGCATTCAGTTTTTATTCACAATTTGTTTAGTGTCCCAACTTTTTTAGAATCCGGTTTGTATAAACATTTCTACTATGAGTACTTCATGGACTGATTGAGTGCGTTTAGGGCTCTGAACCACGAGGTCCGTGCAGGAAAGGCTCTGAAGCATTTGCCGATTGGGAGAGTTCAAGTAGAGTGTGCCCATGGCTGAGGCAGCGTGTGCTAGATGCAGCACCTCGATAATTCTCTCTGCTCTTGACACAATCTGCCGTAGACCTTTCCTTTCAGATGCTATATAGCAGTGATTCCCCACTCAGATACAATGGGTTAGATTACTGACAGTACCAATGCTAAAGCAGCTATGGTATTTGGAATTGTTTGGCCATTCCATGCATCATTATATTGTTACAGGTTTGATTACAATAAGATGTCTTAAACTATGCTATTATGCAGGGATGTGAATCAAATAAATAAAGGGAAACCACACAGGAACAGCAGCACTGCTTTGACATTGGGTGCCACCAGTTTGCAAATTGGAGCTGAAAACTAGCATACATAATGATTTGACCAGGTGTGAGGATGTGTGTGGCTTTACGCCAAATTTAGATTTTATACATCACGATGTGAGCATGGAAACGGGCATCAGCCGCAGAGACGACTCATCCGAAAGGTCACAAAAGACCCCAGGACAACGTCTAAAGAACTGCAGGCCTCACTTGCCTCAATTAAGGTCAGCGTTCACGACTCCACCATAAGAAAGAGACTGGGCAAAAAGGCCTGCAATGCAGATTTCAAGACGCAAACCACTGTTAAGCAAAAGAACATTAGGGCTTGTCTCAATTTTGCTAAGAAACATCTCAATGATTGCCAAGACTTTTGGGAAAATACCTTGTGGACTGATGAGACAAAAGTTGAACTTTTTGGAAGGCAAATGTCCCGTTACATCTGGCGTAGAAGGAACACAGCATTTCAGAAAAAGAACATCATACCAACAGTAAAATATGGTGGTGGTAATGTGATGGTCTGGGGTTGTTTTGCTGCTTCAGGACCTGGAAGGCTTGCTGTGATAGATGGAACCATGAATTCTACTGTCCACCAAAAAATCCTGAAGGAGAATGTCCGGCCATCTGTTCGTCAACTCAAGCTGAAGCGATCTTGGGTGCTGCAACAGGACAATGACTTAAAACACACCAGCAAATCCACCTCTGAATGGCTGAAGAAAAACAAAATGAAGACTTTGGAGTGGCCTAGTCAAAGTCCTGACCTGAATCCAATTGAGATGCTATGGCATGACCTTAAAAAGGCGGTTTATGCTAGAAAACCCTCAAATAAAGCTGAATTACAACAATTCTGCAAAGAAGAGTGGGCCAAAATTCCTCCAGAGTGCTGTAAAAGACTCATTGCAAGTTATCGCAAACGCTTGACTGCAGTTATTGCTGCTAAGGGTGGCCCAACCAGTTATTAGGTTCAGGGGGCAATTACTTTTTCACACAGGGCCATGTAGGTTTGGATTTTTTTCTCCCTAAATAATAAAACCATCAATTAAAAACTACATTTTGTGTTTACTTGTGTTATATTTGACTAATGGTTAAATGTGTTTGATGATCAGAAACATTTTGCGTGACAAACATGCAAAAGAATAAGAAATCAGGAAGGGGGCAAATAGTTTTTCACACCACTGTATTTAACGCAGATTTTTCGCTGCTTCGCAGGTTCTGGGTACAATGGGTCTTTTTACTTCCTGTACATGCTTCCTCAGTTGGTTTGCCCAGTTGATTTCATACAAGGGACGTTATTGGCGGATGTCTGAGAAGCTAACCAATCAGAGCACGCAGTTAAGTTCCTGTGTGCTGACTGGCTCAGCGACGAAGAGCAGAATTCGATTCCGCGGCGTTAACCAGGAAGTCTCGTCTTGCTCATTCAGCATCAATGTGTTTCGCTGTGTAAAGAGTTAACTTTTGTGCTCTTTTGTGTTTATCTTTATGCGTAGTCAAGCCATTCGTTATGGCTCCAAAACGATCTGCTCCTGCTACTGCTTCAGAGGCCGTGCCCAAGCGCCAATGGAAGATGTTAACGATTGCTGAAAAGGTAAAACTTTTGGAAATGTTGAAGGAAGAGAAAAGCTACACCACTGTAGGACATCATTACGGCATCATTGAGGCTACGATTCTTTTTATTTAAAAAGTAGGAAAGGAATACAAGATCTACGGCCGCAGTGTCCTTTTAACCAGGGTGCAAAACGAGTTGTAAGTGGATGTAATAAGGCAGTAGTCTGGATGGAATCCGCTTTAGGGATTTGGATTGAAGACTGCTGGAAGAAGAACAACGGCGGTGCTACACAGTCGACTGAAGTGGCTCCTTTAGAAGAGCTGCAACGCTCTCCTTTGTTGTGCAGTAAAACTAAACTCATTATCGGACAAGTCATGTCATTGTTGACGAGTAACCATAATTAATTTTCTACTTACAGTACTTAGTACATGTACATATGTTTAGTGTCACTGTACACACATTTACTGTATAGAATTTTTCTTGCATTGTACATATTTATTGTTGGTGGCCTGTCTATCGTAATGGGTGTAACATATGTGATATCGGAGACACTCGATATTTTTAAAATAATATTTAGGTTTTACTGTATATAAACAGTGTGTTTACATACATAATTTCAATTAATCTTACCTAATATCTAAGAGAATACAAAGGGTTTATGCTGTATAACTGTGTGGGGAATATTTATAAAGTGTGGGGAGAGTTTATAAGGGCTTAAAATACATAAAAATAACCATACAAACATATGGTTTCTACTTCGTGGATTTTCACCTATTGCGGGGGGTTCTGGAATGCAACCTCCGCGATCGAGGAGGGATTACTGTATACCTTTTTAACAACAAAAGGTATCCCAACAATAAAATCCCCCAATAACCACACCAAACAAGTATTTAGTGCAGTACATACAATGCCCTCTTTCTCAACTATAGTAATAATACCACACCATTCTGTTACCCAGTAAATGTCAACATATATGCAGGTAAGTTAAATTACCAAAATAAATAAAACTATAACTGCAAACTGGCCAACACAAGCATAATATTAAAATCAATACTACTCTTTGAATGGAGGAAAGCAGTTGCATTAAATTCACACATCTAGCTATTAATTAGTTTAAAAAAATCTTTAAAATTATCCAAATAACTAAGTATTAAGAAAGGAACTGAATTATTGTATAATGAGAAAATCAAAGCCGACACCATTCCTAAAGTATCTTAAAGATTGCAATTTCAGTCTGAAGATGCACAGAAGCAAAAATGTCTCTAAATGCACAGATAAACCGTAACCCTAATTTAGTCTTTATTGTATATTTGACTGCTAAGCCAACTTTTCAGGCACAGTGCAAGACGTAGTTTTGCTTCGTCCCTGCTGTTTGGAACATAACAGCCTCTTCGAGCATGACTGAAATTGAACACCACACCGAAATGCTTTTTGCATGCCCTATACGTCCGATCTTCTGCCAGCATATCAACTGCTGTTCTCTTTCTAAACACATCCTAGGTATATATTAAAGGAGCAGCACCTTTCCTGTGTAATTAACTAGTTCCAACACCTTTTAGCTGCAGATTAATAATGTCTGTTCTTTACAATAATAATATCCAAAACACTATTGAGAAGTTGTTTTTAATGTAATGTGCATATTTGTTCACTCTATGCTTATACAGCAAACCTTATATTGTTCAAAAGCAGCAGGAGACATGAACTAGTGTACCGGTGGCTTGCATGCGAGTGCCTCCACTGAAGTACTGACTAACTTCTACTAGGGATCTGAGAAAAATAACTGGTAATCAAGAAGATATCAAGTTGGGTAATGGTGGATGAGACAACTCACAAGATTTTCTCTCTCGTTATGGAATTATGTAGAAGGTGCAGAATCAATTTTTCTGAGGTGTCTCTCAAGTAGTGGTTTCATTACCCAAGTAATATGATACATTTGCACTTTGATTAGTCCAGGTTTACTTTTGATTTCTTGGGCTCTGAGCTATTAATATCCACCTCAAAAAATAATAATAACAATAAAAACATCAACAAATTTTAAATATTAAACAAGAACATTTAAAACTACTAGAAAAAAACTACCAAGACCAACAAAACAAGACAACAAAACAAGACCAAACACCCCTAATTGATTGTTTCTACAGGAATAGGTCAATGATTCATTAATAGGTGATACCCGATATTATACTGTACCTCATTCACAACTGCAAGTAGCAAAAGACTTCACTGACAGATAAATTAATTGGCCTGGACATAATGTCATAGGTCTTCTAGGATACTTGTTTGTATAGAAGAATACACATACAGATAAAGAGACCCTTAAAATTTTACATACCTGTACTGTAGCCATTTAGAAAAAAGAAACTGGTTGCCCCGGGGTAGATCCCAGTTGGAATACAACTGCTGTGAGGCGGTTACACTATGTGCAATACATTTGTTCTGCTCTTACTGTACAAAATATTCCAATAAACATTCAGCAGCTGAATGTGAATGAGGCAAGTTGTTAAAAAAAAGAGAAATTCTAAAAGCAAAAATAAGTATTTATTTTTAGTATTTTAGGCTACAATGCAGATGAAGTTGTATGAACAGTCCACTGAAATTAGCTTGTTATGTTCCAAACTTCTTCTGTCTGACTGGAGCAGGCAGCTGTGAAATGATTTCAATTATTGGGCGCTCTATGACAACCATCCACTCTTCATCAAGCAAGTCTGCATACAAGAGGTGCTGCAATGAAATAAAAGAAGAAATTTCACATAAAGAATACAATACTACAGATATTTTCTCGTGACCGGATGAACACAAAAATAATTGTATGAATTGCTATTTTGTTGGTATTTCCAATTTTGGAGCTTTTCCTGTCAACCTTTTCTTTCTGTACCCTTGGGTTTACAGTAGAGCTGCCACTCTGGTATAATTAAATTGAAATTTAAAACAATAGTAATGTTTTGATTGTCCATAACCAAGTATGAAGCCCCTCTCTGTGTACCATTTGTGCATTTAAAAGCTCACTCAGTACTGTCCTGTTGACTTCATTTTATTTTATACACACAGTCATATGAAAAAGTTTGGGAACCCCTATTAATTCTGTGAATTTTTGTTTATCATTGGCTGAACTTTCAAAGTAGCAACTTCCTTTTAATATATGACATGCCTTATGGAAACAGTAGTATTTCAGCAGTGACATTAAGTTTATTGGATTAACAGAAAATATGCAATATGCATCATAACAAAATTAGACAGGTGCATAAATTTGGGCACCCCAACAGAGATATTACATCAATACTTAGTTGAGCCTCCTTTTGCAAATACAACAGCCTCTAGACGCCTCCAATAGCCTTTGATGAGTGTCTGGATTCTGGATGGAGGTATTTTTGACCATTCTTCCATACAAAATCTCTCCAGTTTAGTTAACACTAGAATTATCAGAGCCTACAAAAAAACTCATAGATCTGTCCCACCTTAAAACGCTTCTCACCTCTCCATCACCATCTTTTGTCCTTTAAATATGTTGTTGATAAGCAGTAAACAGCAATCAGTCTGCTATCACATTCCCTACCGGCGCACAGTTTTCTTAGCTCAAGTCTGTTTACCTGAATGTCAGTTGCTTAGAGTTGTATACAGTGAGAAGTCAAGCAAAATGACACCTTTTATAAATACTATATCATTATTTGGAACACTTGCATTTCATGTGTGTTCTGTGTCTACAACGATCTATGCACAGTAAACACATCATTAAAACAGAAACGTTTTTCATGTTTTTGTAATAAGTGACAAAATGTAGACATGAAGTGTATAATGTGTGAAGCCTGAATTCCAAATATCAAAGAAACACTTTCACAAAAGATACAAGTACAGTGATCCCTCGCTATATCGGCTTCACTCCTTTGCGCATTTTAAATGTAAGCATATCTAAATATATCACGGATTTTGTGCTGGTTCGTGGATTTTTGCAGACAATGGGTCTTTTAATTTATGCTTCCTCAGTTTGTTTGCCCAGTTGATTTCATACAAGGGACGCTATTGGCGGATTGCTGAGAAGTTACCCAATCAGAGCAAGTATTATGTATTAAATAAAACTCCTCAATGATATACGATATGCTTCCTGCGCGGTGCTTCGCACACTTAAAAGCTCTAACTGCCCGCATTGATTTTTGATTGTTTGCTTTTCTCTGTCTCTCTCTCTCTCCGACATTCTCTGCTCCTGACGGAGGGGGTGTGAGCAGAGGGGCTGTTTGCACAGAGGCTGTTTGCTTAGAAGATATGGATGCTATTCTAAAAAAATGCTTAAAGACTACCTTCACATTGATCCCTTCATTGTGGCTGCTTTATCACGGTGCTTCGCATACATAAAAACAGCCCTATTGATTTTTGATTGTTTACTTTTCTCTCTCTCTCTCTGACATTCTCTGCTACGCGCACTCCTTTGAAGAGGAAGATATGTTTGCATTCTTTTAATTGTGAGAAAGAACTGTCATCTCTGTCTTGTCATGGAACACGGTTTAAACTTTTGACTAAAGGGTGTTATTTCATGTCTAGAGGGCTCTAATAATGTTAAAAAACGTATTTAGAAGGTCGTAAAACA